>NC_090817.1:98283738-98583738 GCF_000390325.3 Nicotiana tomentosiformis | reverse complement strand
AGTAGAAAGCAAATAAAATCTCCTGTCGTTAGAGTTCCTTATTCCTTTTTTCTTAAATACAAAATGTTACTCTTTTAGTGTAAATATTCCAAAGGTTATTCACTATCCACAACTTTACAACAACTAACTTAAAATAATTAAAGGGTACATGCGCATTAAAATTTACCAATAAAAGAATCGACTTAATTTTAACTAAAAGACTATTGAAATTTTCTATACATCGTAAATCAAACCTATAAACCTAACATGACGAGTAAAAAAATATCTATAAATAAGTTTACAAAATACAGGAATACAATTTTCAAAATAATTATACCTATATTATAGTAATAATAAACTATGATGTATTTTTTTTTTTTGTTAAACTTATTGTAACGACCCGACCAATCGTTTTGCTTTCTAGATCCCCATTCCACTAAATAAGGCTTCCCATATGTGCTTTTACTATTTTATGACTTGCGGGGATGGTTAGTTCAGGTATGGAAGGGTTCAGGTTGAAATCGGAACACTTAGTTCCTTAATATTGGCTTAAAAGGGTTACGTTTGACTTGGGTCAACATTTATAGTAAACGACCTCAGAACCGAGATCTGATGATCTCAATAGGTTCGTATGATAATTTTGGACTTGGACGTATATTCGGATCGGGTTTTGGATGACCCGGGAGTGTTTCGGCGCATAAAGTTGACGCATTGAAGGTTTTAAAGTTCTTTAGATTTGGTTTGAAGTATGATTTGGTGTTATCGAGGTCCGATTAGAATTCCGAGCATGGTAATAGTTCCATATGGCGATTTGTGACTTGCACGCAAATTTGGTGTCATTCCGAGTAGTTTAAGTATGATTCGGCGCGTTCGGAGTGAGTTGAAAGAACTTGAAATTTATAAGTTGATTCGATTAGTTTTGGGGTGCGATCCTTCATTTTGATGTTGTTTTACGCGTTCCGAGGGTTCGAGCGAGTTTATTTTATGTTTACGAACTTATTGGTATGTTTGGGCGAGGACCCGTGGGCCTTGGGTGCTATTCAGACGATGCGCGAATCAAGTTTGGACTTTAAAGAACTGTCGGTGCACCAGTTCTGGTGCGTCCGCACCTGCAAGGTTTTTGGCGCAGGTGCGAGCATTTGACCACAGAAGTGGCCTGGTGAGGGCTGACCAGTGGTCGCAGAAGCGAGTCAGCGACCGCACCTACGAAGGCGCATGTGCGAAGCAGTCGATCGCAAGAGCATGGAGGGTCACATGAGCGACGTGTAAGCCGCAGAAGCGATGGCGGAAGGTCCGGGCATGGTCCGCACTTGTGGTATTTTGTCCGCAGAAGCGGAACCGCAGGTGCGACAGTGGCATCGCAGGTGCGAAAACCGCTGGGCAGTGCGGTTCATTTAAGTCGAGGACTTAGGCTATTTTGGCTCATGTTCTTTCATCTCTTGGGTGATTTTTGAGCTCTTTGAAGAGGGGTTTTCACCTAGTTATTGGAGGTAAGTAATTTCTATCCAATGTTAGTTAAATACATAGATTATGGGTAGATTTTAACAAGTAAAATTATGAAAATTAAGGGTTTAGTTGAAAAACCTAGTTTTTTTTTTTTTTTTTTAATAAAAATGAGATTTAACCACGAAAATGATTATGGAATTGGGTGAAAAGTATATATTTGAGTTCGTGAGGTTATGGGTAACAATTATCTTCGAAAATTTTCGGAATCCGGGCACGTGGGCCTGAAGGAGAATTTTAGGAATCTTCCAATTTGGGTTGGGTAATCACCCCAATAGTTAAATTATGCATTTTTGAGTATATATTGATTTATTTATATAATATTTGTCTAGTTTCAAGTGTTTTGACACCATGTTGAGGATTTAGAGTGGATTTGTAGACCGGAAGTGAGCTTGAGAACGAGGTAAGTCTCTTGTCTAACCTTGTAAGAGGGAACTAATCCCCTTAGGTGTATTTTTGTTGTACATTACTTGTGTGGGGAGCTACGTGACGAGAGTCCGTGCGTAGATATATTCCATAAGATGTCCGGGTAGTATTAGATTTACATCATGCCTTAATTTTACTATCATGTTTGCTATGCATATTAATTATCTTAAATAGAGTTGAGACTAAAGACTTTAGAGTTGAAAACTTCCAAGTTAGATTTCTTATTTTGGGTAAAAGAATTGAAGAATACTTAATAACTTTGAGAAATTCATGTCCTCTCGCACCGCAAGTACTTCTGCGAGCGAGGTAAACTTCTCTATTCTCATGGGAGCGAGCCGTTCGCCTCCGCAGTATAATAGATGCATCTATGATTCGAGCCATTCGACCCTCGGCAGTGCACACAATATTTTGGATCGGGCCGTACGACCTCGACATAAATCGTGCGTGATAATACTTGGAACCCGATTATAGTTGATATTATGTTATGGCTTGAGAGGTATAATTTATTTAATGACTGAAAATGATTTGGAACTAGTATGTGTTAGATGGAGATTTTGGAATTTATTATCAGTTAAGGAATCATTTATTCATTGCTTGTTATTGTGTTATTATTATTATTATTTACATATTCCATACCTGTTTAGAATTCCTGCATTTTATTATTGGCCCATAGTAAGTGTCGATGTCGACCCCTCGTCACTGCTTCTTCAAGGTTAGACTGAATACTTACTGGGTACATATTGCTTATGTACTCACGCTACACTTATGTACTAATCGTGCAGGATTTGAGGCAGGTGCATCTCGCAGTCATCCCGGCGCACACTCCTGAAACCCCGAGTCCTAGTGGTGAGCTGCTTTCCGAGTCCGTTCTGCAGCACCCAGAGTCTCTTTTTAGCATTACTTTTTGTCTACTCTATATCAGATAGTAGTTTAGTGTTTTATATATTCTACTAGTAGCTCATACACATGTGACACTAGGTCTTGGAAACATGCTAGTAGACATTTGATGGCTTTTGAGTATTTATTACACCACACTTGCTCTTACATTTGTTTACGCTTTACTTTATTAAATTTTTCACCTCTTATTTATTTGATAAATAAAAGTCAACTATTTCAAAATTGTTAAAATGAATAAACACATAGCTAGTTCACCATTGGCTTGCCTAGCGGTGACGTTGGGCGCCATCACTGCCTATAGGAAAAATTGGGTCGTGAAAACATGGTATCAGAGAACTAGGTTCACGTAGGTCTCACAAGTTATGAGCAGGCCTAATAGAGTCTTGCGGAGACGTACGTACTTATCTTTGAGAGGCTATAGGGTGTTAGGAAACTACTCTTTTTTCATCTCCTATCGTGCAATTGATGTTGTGCTAAGTATCTTTCTCTTATTCTCTCACAGATGGTGAGAACGTGCGCGGTGGATGTACCCTACCATTGAGGAGTTGCTCCCCATGTTGCTAGAGGCCGAGGGAGGGCTCCATCTCATGGTAGAGGACGTGGACGTCCCAAAGTTTCTCCAGTTGTGCCACTAGTGGATCCTGTGGAGGATCCTGCTACTGAGAAGCAGGGCGAGGTGCCTGTAGCGGAGCCAGCCCTAACGGATTTTATGTCCGCACCAGGATTCCAGGAGGTCATGGGCCGTATGCTGCAGTTCATGGATTCTATGACTCAGACATGTTTATTTCTAGTAGACCCAGCCACATCCCAGGTGGGAGAGGGAGCACAAACCCCTAACTCTTAGGCTCCTAGACATGCAACTGCCATATATCAGACCCTGGGTGCACTACCCGTGGGAGGAGCCCAGCCGGTTGCAGTAGCTATACCTGAGCCCAGACCAGTTGCGGTCGGCGAGCCGCAGAAGCTATTGGATATATGGACCATGCTACATCCTCCTGTCTTTGGAGGTGAGCGACATGAGGACCCCCATGAATATTTTGATCATTCCAGGGACAGACTGACAATATGAGGATATTGGAGTCCCACAGAGTGGACTTTACCACCTTCCAGCTGGAGGACAAGGCCCGTAGATGGTGGCAGTCCTATCTTCTCGACATACTAGCAGGTTCTCCTCCCTTGACTTGGGACCAGTTTACACGTATCTGTATATATAGGTATATTCCTCCCTCTTAGAGGGAAGAGTTACGATTTCAGTTCGAGCAGCTCTAGCAGTCGGTGACCGACTATGAGGCGAGATTTTCATAGTTGTCTCGCCACACACTTATGATAGTCCCTACTAATGCAGAGAGAGTGTGGAGGTTTGCTGCAGGTTTGCACTCTGGTATCCAGGCCACTATGGCCCGAGAGGTTGAGATGGGGACTTCTTATGAGCTAGTTGGAGAGATAGCTCGGAGGATCGATGGTGTTCGTCAGTGGAGCCGAGAGCAGGTGCCGAGGGACAAGCGATTCCGTTATTTTGGAGGGTTCATTGGTTCTCCGTCTGAGGGTAGAGGTCAGTTTCGGAGGGGTCAGTCTATCAGGCCCACATATCTAGCACCGTCGCCTTCTCGGGGTGCTCCAGTGCGACCCTATATCAGTTTAATGCCAAAGAGCTCCTACCGCCTACCGCCTACCAGTTATTTAGGGTTCCTCTAGTGAGTATTCAGGCCATCAATGTCAGGCTTTAGGTCAGCAGTCCAATGTTCCGAGGGGTTATTACGAGTGGGGGGATCTTGGCCACATGAAGAGATTTTGTCCCAGACTTTGGGGCAAGGCAGTACACATGGGAAATTTAATTTGTACCATAATATTAATAGGGAGTCATACCTGTTAGGCTTATCTGATAGTTCTTGTATATTTTATGTGCATATTCAGCCATTTTTGTGCTGTAAACGTTGAGTTTTAACCTATGAGATCAGTGCCCATGTGGCGTTAAATGTGACTCATTAATCCGAGTAACTAATCATTAGGTCTTCATGCCTCACATTCTGTTGTCAGTGTTGTGAAAATTCGAAATGAGGTGGTGGTTAATATGAGATTAATTGATGATGCTGGAATTAATTATGAACAACTTTTAAGACCAGAGATGTGGTGGTGAGCAAACATATGATGTGCTTCATGTCCTGATATCATTATGATAATGCAGTGCTTGTGATGCTGAGATTGGTGTTATTGATATATACCTTATGGTATTTTGTTGGGTTGTAGATGTGTTGTTAGGAGTTGTTTTGGTGTTACTCTGGCAGGTGGATATGCCCAATTACATGGGAGACTCTACCGAAATTTCTGAAAAATTTGGGAGTTAGTAAAAATTTGGAGGATTGAGATTCGCAAAGGAAGAGATAAGTTGTGTTATGTGTTTGAGGGCGAATGATCCTAAGCGGGGGAGAATGTAACATCCTAGGAAATTTTTGAAGTACTTCAACACTATCAAGAAAATTGAAGTGTGCGTAGGCACGAGTTGCTATAGCCAGTTGAGACTAATACCGTGCGTTGTTGTGAAAAATCAGACCTTTTGTAATGTTGGAGTGTAAGAAATTGATCTTTCAGTTTACAAATATGGACAAAATGAATAATCTCAATTGAGATGGTGTTGTCGGGCTTATCTTGAATGCGGTAACGTGGGATCAACCGCGAATATATGTGTAAAAGTAAAATCATATAATTAGTAACCTTCGAATAAGTCTTAGCATGTTCGAGGACGAACGTTTGTTTAAGAGGTGGAGAATGTAATGACCCGACTTGTTATTTTGAACATTTACGCTCCTTCCAACTATTTGAAGTCTTGAATAGCTTCATATGATGTATTATGACGTGTGTGAATGGTCGGTTTTGATTTTCAAGTGTTTCGGGATTAGTTCGAAAGAATAAATTCCATGTTAGAAGCCTTAAGTTGAAAAGAGTTGACCGGAGTTTGACTTTTGAGCAGAACGACTCCGGAATGGGATTTTTATAGTGTCAATAGCTTCGTATGGAGATTTCAGACTTAGGCGTATGTCCGGATTTGGATTTGGAAGTCCGTAGGAGAATTCAACGCATTTTGGCGAAAGTTGGAAAATGAAAGATTTTAAGAAAAATGTCGACTGAGAGTTGACCTTGATGTATCGGGCTTAGACTTCAATTCCGGAAATTTGAATAGCTTCGTTATGTCATTTACGACTTGTGTGCAAAATTTAAGTTCATTCCGGATCGATTTGTTATGTTTCGGCATAAGACCTAACTTAGAACAAGATTATCTACATATATATATATATAAGGTGTTTTGTGATGCACAACCTATCAAATAAAATATCTTCGAGTTTAGTTTCTAACGCTTCAAACCGTTTGTCATTTGGACATTCCTACAAGACGTTATGACCAAATTACCAAAGGCTAGTGGAGGAGCCTGCGGATGCGAAGCATCCGAGGCCGCGTCCGAAAGAGAGGTTGGCAGTGAAGTGTTGCCATAGCGTCCAGGTCCGCATCCGACCTTCAAAGAGGAGTGAAGTGGGGATGCGAAGCATCCAGAGCCGCATCCGAAACCCAGAAATCTGGGCCTATAAATACAAGGTCGGGTAAAGAGGGTATTTTGTGTATTTGGGGGTTAGGGTTCTTGAAGTGAATGGGCGATTTTGAGCTTAAGTCAAGTCCAATCAACCAAGGTAAGTTGTTAATGATGTTTTGGGTTGATTATCACTCAATATACATGAGTTCTAACATCATTTTTACATCCAAATACAAGATTTATCTACTAGAGGTAATTCCAATGCTTCAAACTCATTTATTATGAGTAGTTAGAAGTATTTGAAGCATTTGTTACAAGTTTTAATGACTGAAAGATTGGATTATAAAACTCTAGTTCATGGCATGAATAGTACTTTTGAGAAAATAAGAGAGAAGGTGAATGGTAATCTTGGCGATGAAATTTATGAATACAATGAACCTATGAAAACTTGTTTACTAATATTGGTGCAATTGTTTTGCATTGTTGTAGATTGAAATTTGTTTAGTGTGGTGGACCATCGTAGTATTATTAAGGGGTGAATTTCAGATTTGAGCCGTCCGAAGGTGGCTTCACTCACTAAGATCATTTAAAACATTGACTTAGTTTCGTCGAGATAAGTGTCTTGCTTAACCTCGAGTGAGGAAATTACCCCTCAGGCATTGAGTATTATGTACAAATTGTGTAATTGAAATCCATGTACGCGAGGTGACGAGTACGTACTTGGTTTATATGTGCAAATTTCATGGATTAAAAATCCTTCGACGCCCTAATGTATTAAATTGGAAAGTATTGGCAATTATTAAATCCTCTATTTGTCATGCCTAGATCCTTGTTTGTTGGAATTGTTTTTATATGATGATTTGGTGTGATTTCCACCTTGATTTTTATGTGAAATATTATTTTGTTGAGTTGTTCACTTCCGGATATTTTGTTAAGATTTTTGTGCACATTATGGTTGAGCCATGGGCTCCTTATTGTAGAAAATAATGTATTGTTGATTTATGTGGCAAGTTGTAATATTTGGGCACTTGATGTGCAATTTGTGATATGTTGAAAGATTTGAGCACCTGATGTTCAATCTGTGATATGTTGTAAGATTTGAGCACTTGATGTGCAATTTGTGATATGTTGTAAGATTTGAGCATCTGATGTGCAATTTGTGATATGTTGAAAGATTTGAGCACCTGATGTGCAATCTGTGATATGTTGTAAGATTTGAGCACTTGATGTGCAATTTGTGAAATGATGTGATATTTGGGCACTTGAGGTGTGACTTGTGAAATATTGTGATATTGATACGCATGCGGTGAGATAAGGGTGGCTTGAAACGCGTGGCTAGTAGGGGAACTACTAGAAGCCATGCGGTGATATAAGGTTAGGGTGTTGAAAACGCATGCGGTGAGATAAGGGTGGCTTGAAACGCGTGGCTAGTAGGGGAACTACTAGAAGTCATGCGGTGAGATAAGGGTGGCTTGAAACGCGTGGCTAGTAGGGGAACTACTAGAAATCATGCGGTGTGATAAGGGTGGCTAAAACGCGGGATGCTATTTCGGAAAAATGATTTCTTTAAAAATTTAATGTGAAGGCTCCCGCGGTGATATAAGTAAATGAGATATTATGAATTTTTTTATGATTTGGGACTACGAGACGGTACCTCGGGAGTGCCCTGTTGATATTTCTTTATTCATGTTCTTTCCTTGGGTGATTTGGTTTTATTTAATATGTAAATTCTTGTCTTCTTCCGTGGTGTACTAGTTGACTTTATTATTATGTTTTTTGTGCTCCTAGTTGTATTGTGTAGACTTTGGCTTTTTAGCACGAGACTCTGAAGAAGTATATTTCTGGTTTTCTTACTGATTTTCGATGATTGAGTTGATTTAAATAAAATGAATTATTATTATGTTTTTAAATTAAATAGTTTTACAACCAAATCAGTAGTTTATCTGATGCTTTGATATAAGTGCAAAATTATTTTCTTCACCCAAATGATTTATAAAAAATAAATTCAATTCTTTGTTCATTTCTTAATTGATTTAAAAACTTTTAAACTCACTTTAGTGGAAATAAATTGATCATGTGGATCTTATATACATTGAGAATATTGGCATGTGAATTGTGGTTGTGATATGAAATGTGGGCACGAGGTGCTGTGATTAAATGATAATGATATTTGGCACGTGAGTTGTCCGTGCAGGTGAGGTATGAAATGAGGGCACGATGTGCCGGGGAAATATAATAATTTAATTATGGGCATGAAGTGCCATGGAGATATGAAAAATGGGCTGAGACCCGTATTTATGAAAAATATGAAAATGTGTTGAGACCCATATTTATTTTTATGATTATGAAATGAGGTGTCACATGGTGACTTTTTAAATTGAAGAATTATATTCAAAATAATTATTTGGAAGGATTTTTATTTAGAAAGTATTATATGAAAGAATTGTATTTGAAAGATAATTATTTGAGGAAAATTATATTTGAAAGAGAGTTATCTGGAAGAACTATGTGAATGACATTCATTTAAAGGGCTTGAGTTAATTGGGTGCAATTGTGTTTATTAATTGTTGAGCGATATAAAATGGTGATCTTATTGTCTTACTGTGCATATCATTGGTTGTTTTATGTTGCCTTGTTGTTATATCACTGGTTGAGTTATTGTTATCATTGCTAGTTGTTTTCCAGTACTATTGTATACTGTTATATTGCACAGGGTATTAGACTAGTGAGTGTCTTGACTGTACCTCGTCTCTACTCCATTGAGGTTAGTCTTGATACTTACTGGACACCGCTGTGGTGTGCTCACTCTACACTTCTGCACATTTTTGTGCAGAGCTAGGTATTGAAGATAACGGACTTGAGCAGAGTAAAAGCGGGATCGTAAGGATTCAAGGTAGAGCTGCTTGGTCATCGCAGTTTCTTGGAGTCCTTTTATTTCATTGTACTGTTAACTTGTAATCAAACAGTATTGTATATTCGGTTCTCGTGATCATTCTATGTATTCAGTTAGAGTTCGTGACTCAGTACTACCATTCTTGGGAGGTTGTATATTGTAATTATTTCCGCTGTTAGTTTTGGTTACTTATTAAATTCAAAAACAAATGGCTTCAAAAATGCAATGAAAATCGGCTTACCTAGTGTTAGAGACTAGGTGCCATCACGACGCCTGTGGTGGGATTTGGGTCGTGACAAGTTGGTATCAGAGCTCTAGGTTCATAGGTCCTACAAGTCGCAAGCGAGTCTAGTAGAGTCTTGCGGATCAGTACGGAGACGTCTGTACTTATCTTCGAGAGGCTACAGAATTGTTAGGAAATTTCCATTTCTTTCATTCCTATCATGCAGAATTTGTTGAATTCGGAATTCGTGCCCTTGTATCTCTATTCTCTCACAGATGGTGAGGACACGTGCTATCGGGTTAGCTGAACAGGCATCTGCATATACTGCTAGGGCTGCAAGAGGCCGGGGCTGAGTTAGAGGCCGAGGTAGAGGTCGAGGAAGGGCGCGTGCTGTGACTGGAGCACCTATCAGAGCAACAATTGAGGAGCCATTAGTAGCTTCAGTTGGGGGACAGGTACCAAAAGAACCTATTGTTACCCCCGGACTTCAGGAGACTTTAGCACAGTTCCTGAGTATGTTTAGTACATTAACTCGGGCGGGATTAATTTCTGTTGCACCGAATATTTCGCAGATTGGGGGAGTAGCTCAGACTCCTACCACAACTCCAGAGCAACAAGTTCACGCTGGTCAGATTCCGGGTATAATACCGGTACAACCTGTTATTCCAGTTCGGCCTGAGGTCAGGCCCGAGGCATCAACTTGAAAGGTTTAAGAAATACGATCCACCAACTTTTCAGTGGTACACATACACAGGATGCCCAAGAATTTCTAAAAAATTGTCACTGTATTCTCCACACTATGGGTATTCTGGGGGTGAGCGGAGTTGCCTTTACTACATTTCAACTGTTAGGCGCATCGTATAGGTGGAGGCAAATCTACGAAGAAGGTAGACCAGCCGATGCCACACCACCAACTTGGGCTCAAATTTTGGAAATATTCTTGAAAGAATTTGTTCCCCGACTCTCCGAGATGTGTGGCACACAGAGTTTGAACGGTTACGTCAGGGCACTATGAAAGTGTCAAAATATGCTATCAGGTTCAATGAGTTAGCCCGTCATGCACCTATCTTAGTTCCTACACTCAGAGAGAGGGTCCGCAGATTCATTGAGGGGCTCGAATATGATATTAAAATATGCATGGCTCGAGAATTGCAAACTGATACTCCATTTCAACAAGTAGTGGAGATTGCAAGAAAGATTGAGAGTGTTTTAGGCGATGAAAGGGAGTCTAAGGAGGCCAAAAGGTCTCGAAGATCTGGAGGATTCATTGGATATTACTCTCCAGCTAGGACCCATTATAGCGGAGTCTCGTGCAGTCGACCAGCTCAGTCCGCACATTATATTAATCGGAGTGAGTCAGTAAGATCTTACGATGCACCACCGACACGAGATTCTTACAGTGGTTATTCCAGTTATCCGGCACAGACTCAGTACGAGCAGTCGCGACCTCAGAGGGGTTGTTATGAGTGTGGTGATACTAGGCACATCATGAGAGATTATCCATACTTGGGAGGGGTGGATTTAATCAGAGCACTCAAGCTATGAGCTTTAGTCCATTTAATACTCCACGTGCACAGTCAGTTAGAGGTGGAGGACAGGCGGGTAGTAGGCGCCTAAGAGGTGGAGGCCCGACCCGTTGATATAATCGACATGATTTGGCTGAGGCCGATACACCAGATGGTGTTGTTACAGTTATGATCATGATTCAGTTAAAAATGATATTTTCCTTTAATTTGATTCGGTTCTGAATAATGAGGTGAGACCTCCTATTATGCTCCGCTTATGGGTTAGCTTAGTAATTTTTGTGACCCACTTCTATGTTTATCCCTGTTGGGAGATTTGAAGATGTGAGCCTATGTCTGTCATTAATTTTGTACACCATTGAGGGCTATAAGTCCAAAAGTAATTTTTATTATTCATTACAGTGGGTTTTATGTGTTTCGAAATAATTGATTCCAATTTTTATGAATTATATGCCCCACCGGTATGAGGGTTCATTATGTGTTATGAAAACTGTTTATGAAATATATTGAAAAGAAGAAAGAAAGGAAATTGAAATTTCAGTTGGCACAATGTGCAAAATACTTGTGATTCAAAGTTGAGGACGAGATCCTCGCATTTTATATATGATGTGAAATATTTAAACCGGGCTACAAGCCGCGGAGGAAGTTATATAAGGATGAGGTCCTTGTGGTAAAATATGTATGAGTTTAAAATTCTCCCTGTGGGAAATTTAATTTGTACCATAATATTAATAGGGAGTCATGCCTGTTAGGCTTATCTGATAGTTCTTGTATATGTTATGTGCATATTCAGCCATTTTTGTGCTGTAAACGTTGAGTTTTAACCTATGAGATCAGTGCCTATGTGGCTTTAAATGTGACTCATTAATCCGAGTAACTAATCATGAGGTCTTCATGCCTCACATTCTGTTGTCAGTGTTGTGAAAATTCGAAATGAGGTGGTGGTTAATATGAGATTAATTGATGATGCTCGAATTAATTATGAACAACTTTTAAGACCAGAGATGTGGTGGTAAGCAAACATATGATGTGCTTCATGTCCTGATATCATTATGATAATGCAGTGCTTGTGATGCTGAGATTGGTGTTATTGATATATACCTTATGGTATTTTGTTAGGTTGTAGATGTGTTGTTAGGAGTTGTTTTAGTGTTACTCTGGCAGGTGGATATGCCCAATTACATGGGAGACTCTGCCGAAATTTCTGAAAAATTTGGGAGTTAGTAAAAATTTGGAGGATTGAGATTTGCAAAGGAAGAGATAAGTTGTGTTATGTGTTTGAGGGCGAATGATCCTAAGCGGGGGAGAATGTAACACCCTAGGAAATTTTTGAAGTAATTCAACACTATCAAGAAAATTGAAGTGTGCGTAGGCACGAGTTGCTATAGCCAGTTGAGACTAATACCGTGCGTTGTTGTGAAAAATCAGACCTTTTGTAATGTTGGAGTGTAAGAAATTGATCTTACAGTTTACAAATATGGACAAAATGAATAATCTCAATTGAGATGGTGTTGTCGGGATTATCTTGAATGCGGTAACGTGGGATCAACCACGAATATATGTGTAAAAGTAAAATCATCAAATTGGTAACCTTCGAATAAGTCTTAGCACGTTCGAGGACGAATGTTTGTTTAAGAGGTGGAGAATGTAATGACCCGACTTGTTATTTTGAACATTTACGCTCCTTCCAACTATTTGAAGTCTTGAATAGCTTCATATGATGTATTATGACATGTGTGAATCGTCGGTTTTGATTTTCAAGTGTTTCAGGATTAGTTCGAAAGAATAAATTCCATGTTAGAAGCCTTAAGTTGAAAGGAGTTGACCGGAGTTTGACTTTTGAGCAGAACGACTCCGGAATGGGATTTTTATAGTGTCAATAGCTTCTTATGGAGATTTCATACTTAGGCGTATGTCCGGATTTGGATTTGGAAGTCCGTACGAGAATTCGACGCATTTTGGCGAAAGTTGGAAAATGAAAGATTTTAAGAAAAATGTTGACTGAGAGTTGACCTTGATGTATCGGGCTTGGACTTCAATTCTGGAAATTTGAATAGCTTCGTTATGTCATTTACGACTTGTGTGCAAAATTTGAGGTCATTCCGGATCGATTTGTTATGTTTCGGCATAAGACCTAACTTAGAACGAGATTATCTACATATATATAAGGTGTTTTGTAATGCACAACCTATCAAATAAAAGATCTTCGAGTTTAGTTTCTAACGCTTCAAACCGTTTGTCATTTGGACATTCCTACAAGAAGTTATGACCAAATTACCAAAGGCTGGTGGAGGAGCCTGCGGATGCGAAGCATCCGAGGCCGCGTCCGAAAGAGAGGTTGGCAGTGAAGTGCTGCCATAGCGTCCAGGTCCGCATCCGACCTTCAAAGAGGAGTGAAGTGGGGATGCGAAGCATCCAGGGCCGCATCCGAAACCCAGAAATCTGGGCCTATAAATACAAGGTCGGGTAAAAAGGGTATTTTGTGTATTTGGGGGTTAGGGTTCTTGAAGTGAATAGGCGATTTTGAGCTCAAGTCAAGTACAATCAACCAAGGTAAGTTGTTAATGATGTTTTGAGTTGATTATCACTCAATATACATTAGTTCTAACATCATTTTTACATCCAAATACAAGATTTCATCATCAAATCCTCAAGAATACGAAAATCACCAAAGTTGTGATTTTTTAAGATTTATCTACTAGAGGTAATTCCAATGCTTCGAACTCGTTTATTATGAGTAGTTAGAAGTATTTGAAGCATTTGTTACAAGTTTTAATGGTTGAAAGATTGGATTATAAAACTCTAGTTCATGGCATGAATAGTACTTTTGAGAAAATAAGAGAGAAGGTGAATGGTAATCTTGGTGATGAAATTTATGAATACAATGAACCTATGGAAACTTGTTTACTAATATTGGTGCAATTGTTTTGCATTGTTGTAGATTGAAATTTGTTTAGTGTGGTGGACAATCGTAGTATTATTAAGGGGTGAATTTCAGATTTGAGTCGTCCGAAGGTGGCTTCACTCACGAAGATCATTTAAAACATTGACTTAGTTTCGTCGAGGTAAGTATCTTGCTTAACCTCGAGTGAGGGAATTACCCCTCAGGCATTGAGTATTATATGCAAATTGTGTAATTGAAATCCATGTACGCGAGGTGACGAGTACGTACTTGGTTTATATGTGCAAATTTCATGGATTAAAAATCCTTAGACGCCCTTATGTATTAAATTGGAAAGTATTGGCAATTATTAAATCCTCTATTTATCATGCCTAGATCCTTGTTTTTGGAATTGTTTTTACATGATGATTTGGTGTGATTTTCACCTTGATTTTTATGTGAAATATTATTTTGTTGAGTTGTTCACTTCCGGATATTTTGTTAAGATTTTTGTGCACATTATGGTTGAGCCATGGGCTCCTTATTGTAGAAAATAATGTATTGTTGATTTATGTGGCAAGTTGTAATATTTGGGCACTTGATGTGCAATTTGTGATATGTTGAAAGATTTGAGCACCTGATGTGCAATCTGCGATATGTTGTAAGATTTGAGCACTTGATGTGCAATTTGTGATATGTTGTAAGATTTGAGCACCTAATGTACAATTTGTGATATGTTGAAAGATTTGAGCACCTGATGTGCAATCTGTGATATGTTGTAAGATTTGAGCACTTGATGTGCAATTTGTGAAATGATGTGATATTTGGGGTACTTGAGGTGCGACTTGTGAAATATTGTGATATTGATACGCATGCGGTGAGATAAGGGTGGCTTGTAATGCGTGGCTAGTAGGGAAACTACTAGAATACATGCGGTGATATAAGGTCAGGGTGTTGAAAATGCATGCGGTGAGATAAGGGTGGCTTGAAACGCGTGGCTAGTAGGGGAACTACTAGAAGTCATGCGGTGAGATAAGGGTGGCTTGAAACGTGTGGCTAGTAGGGGAACTACTAGAAGTCATGCGGTGTGATAAGGGTGGCTAAAACGCGGGATGCTATTTCGGAAAAATAATTTCTTTAAAAATTTAATGTGAAGGCTCCTGCGGTGATATAAGTAAATGAGATATTGTGAATTTATTTATGATTTGGGACTACGAGGCGGTACCTCGGGAGTGCCCTGTTGATATTTCTTTATTCATGTTCTTGCCTTGGGTGATTTGGTTTTATTTAATATGTAAATTCTTGTCTTCTTCCGTGGTGTACTAGTTGACTTTATTATTATGTGTTTTGTGCTCCTAGTTGTATTGTGTAGACTTTGGCTTTTTAGCACGAGACTCTGAAGAAGTATATTTCTGGTTTTCTTACTGATTTTTGATGATTGAGTTGATTTAAATAAAATAAATTATTATTATGTTTTTAAATTAAATAGTTTTACAACCAAATCAGTAGTTTATCTGATGCTTTGATATAAGTGCAAAGTTATTTTCTTCACCCAAATGATTTATAAAAAATAAATTCAATTCTTTGTTCATTTCTTAATTGATTTAAAAACTTTTAAACTCACTTTAGTGGAAATAAATTGATCATGTGGATCTTATATACATTGAGAATATTGGCATGTGAATTGTGGTTGTGATATGAAATGTGGGCACGAGGTGCTCTGATTAAATGATAATGATATTTGGCACGTGAGTTGTCCGTGCAGGTGAGATATGAAATGAGGGCACGATGTGCCGGGGAAATATAATGATTTAATTATGGGCATGAAGTACCGTGGAGATATGAAAAATGGGCTGAGACCCGTATTTATGAAAAATATGAAAATGGGCTGAGACCCGTATTTTTTTATGATTATGAAATGAGGTGTCACATGGTGACTTTTTAAATTGAAGAATTATATTCAAAATAATTATTTGGAAGGATTTTTATTTAGAAAGTATTATATGAAAGAATTGTATTTGAAAGATAATTATTTGAGGAAAATTATATTTGAAAGAGAGTTATCTGGAAGAACTATGTGAATGACATTCATTTAAAGGGCTTGAGTTAATTGGGTGCAATTGTGTTTATTAATTGTTGAGCGATATTAAATGGTGATCTTATTGTCTTACTGTGTATATCATTGGTTGTTTTATGTTGCCTTGTTGTTATATCACTGGTTGAGTTATTATTATCATTGCTAGTTGTTTTCCAGTACTATTGTATACTGCTATATTGCACAGGGTATTAGACTAGTGAGTGTCTTAACTGTACCTCGTCTCTACTCCATTGAGGTTAGTCTTGATACTTACTGGGCACCGCTGTGGTGTGCTCACTCTACACTTCTGCATATTTTTGTGCAGAGCCAGGTATTGAAGATAACGGACTTGAGCAGAGTAAAAGCGGGATCGTAAGAATTCAAGGTAGAGCTGCTTGGTCGTCGCAGTTTCTTGGAGTCCTTTCATTTCATTGTACTGTTAACTTATAATCAAACAGTATTGTATATTCGGTTCTCGTGATCATTCTATGTATTCAGTTAGAGTTCGTGACTCAGTACTACCATTCTTGGGAGGTTGTATATTGTAATTATTTCCGCTGTTAGTTTTGGTTACTTATTAAATTCAAAAACAAATGGCTTCAAAAATACAATGAAAATCGGCTTACCTAGTGTTAGAGACTAGGTGCCATCACGACGCCTGTGGTGGGATTTGGGTCGTGACAGTGGCGCTCCAGCTAGGTTCTATACTTT
Organism: Nicotiana tomentosiformis; assembly: GCF_000390325.3. Lineage (NCBI taxonomy): Eukaryota > Viridiplantae > Streptophyta > Magnoliopsida > Solanales > Solanaceae > Nicotiana > Nicotiana tomentosiformis. Next base: position 98,567,102 of record NC_090817.1, on the reverse strand, counting down.
TCCAGCCAGACCAGATGCACTGGCCTCAGTTACCGTGATCACAGGTATTATTTTTGTCTGCGGTAGAAATGCTTAAGTACTCTTTGATTTAGGGTCTACATATTCATATGTTTTATCTCTTTTTGCTCATATCCTGGGTGTTCCTTGCGAGTCCTTGGGTACTTATGGATATGTGTCCACGCAGTGGGCGATTCTGTTCTGGAGGATCGGATCTACTGGTCCTGTATCGTGACTTTATGTGGTTATAAGACTAGAGAAGATCTTCTGTTGCTCGATATGATCGACTTTGAGGTCATCCTGGGCATGGATTGGTTGTCTCCATATCATGCCATCCTTGATTGCTATGCCAAGACTGTTACCTTGGCGATGCCGGAGCTTCATAGATTAGAGTGGAAAGGTTCGTCTGTCAGTGCATCTAGTCGGGTTATCTCTTTTCTGAAGGCTCGACACATGGTCGAGAAGGGTTGTTTGGCTTATCTAGCTTATGTTCGGGATACTACTGTAGAGACTTCGTCGATTGATTCAGTGCCCGTAGTCTGGGAGTTCTCCAATGTGTTTCCTTCTGATCAACCAGGCATACCACCAGATCGTTATATCAATCTCTGTATTGATTTGGTTCCAAGTACCCATCTTATCTCTATTCCACCATACCGCATGCCTCCGAAAGAGTTGAAGGAGTTGAAAGAACAGCTTGAGGAGTTGCTAGCAAAGGGTTTCGTCAGACTGAGTGTGTCACCTTGGGATGCACCAGTGTTATACGTGAAGAAGAAAGATGGGACTATGCGGATATGCATTGATTACCGCCAGTTGAACAAAGTTACCATTAAGAACAAGTACCCCTTGTCGTGTATTGATGATTTGTTTGATCAATTGTAGGTGTTAGGGTATTCTCTAAGATTGACTTGAGATCGGGGTACCATCAGTTGAAGATTCGTGATTCGGATGTTCTGAAGACGGCTTTCCGGACTAGATATAGCCACTATGAGTTTTTAGTGATGTCCTTCGGTTTGACTAACGCCCCGATATCGTTTATGGATTTGATGAACCGGGTGTTCAATACATATATTGACTTGTTTGTCATTGTCTTCATTGATGATATTTTGATCTACTCGCGTAGTATGGAGGAGCACGAGCAACATTTGAGAGTGGTGCTTCAGACCTTGCGGGAACAGAAGCTATATGCTAAGTTCTCCAAGTGTGAGTTTTGGTTAGGTCTTGTGGCATTCTTGGGACATGTTGTATCAGGCGAGGGTATTAAGGTAGATCCTAAGAAGATTGAGGCAGTTTGGAGTTGGCCTCGTCCTACCACCGCGATCGAGATCAGGAGCTTATTAGGGTTAGCAGGTTATTATCGTCAGTTTATGGAGGGATATATTACAGCACCTTTGACTATATTGACCCAGAAGGGTGCTCCGTTCCAATGGTCCGACGATTGCGAGGAGAGCTTCCAGAAGCTCAAGACCGCTTTGACTTCAGCACCGGTGTTAGTGTTGCCTTTCGGTTCAGGGATGTATATTGTGTATTACGACAGTATTGCATATGCTTCACGTCTGTAGTCTTAGATGTCCGGGTAGTCTTAGATTTACATCATGCCTTAATTGTTCTATCATGTTTGTTTTGCATATTAATTATCTTAAATAGAGCTAAGACTAAAGATTTTAAAGTTGAAAACTTTCAAGTTAGATTTCTTATTTTGGGGAAAAGAATTGAAGAATACTTAATAACTCTGAGAAATTCATGTCCTCTCGCGTCGCAAGTACTTCCGTGCGTGATAATACTTGGAACCCGATTATAGTTGATATTATGTTATGGCTTGAGAGGTATAATTTATTTATTGACTGAAAATGATTTGGAACTAGCATGTGTTAGATGAAGATTTTGGAATTTATTATCAGTTAAGGAATCATTTATTCATTGCTTGTTATTGTGTTATTATTATTATTATTATTATTATTATTATTATTATTATTATTATTATTATTATTATTATTATTATTATTATTATTATTATCATTTCCATGTCCCATACCTGTTTAGAATTCCTGCATTTTATTATTGGCCGATAGTTAGTGTCGATGTCGACCCCTCGTCATTATTTCTTCGAGGTTAGAGTGGATACTTACAGGGTACATGTTGTTTATGTACTCACGCTACACTTCTGCACTAATCGTGCAGGATCTGAGGCAGGTGCATCTGGCAGTCATCCCGGCGCGCACCCCCGATACCCCGAAACTTAGTGGTGAGCTGCTTCCTGAATCCGTTCTGCAGCACCCGGAGTCTCTCTTTTGCATTTCTTTCTGTCTACTCTATTTGAAACAATAGTTTAGTGTTTTGTATATTCTACTTGTAGCTTATACACTTGTGACACCAGGTCTTGAAAATATGCTAGTAGACATTTGATGGCTTTTGAGTATTTATTACACCACACTTGCTCTTATATTAGTTTACACTTTCTTTTATTATAACTAGAAATTGTTGCTCCTTGATTGTTACTATCTGATGCTACATTTTCACCTCTTTTACCTTATCTTACACTTTCTTTTATTATTACTAGAAATTGTTGCTCCTTGATTGTTACTATCCGATGCTACCTTTTCTCTTCTTTTTCCTTATCGTCTTTTTTCTCCCTCGTCTTTGTTTCTCCCATCCCTTTCTTCTTCTTCTTCTTCTTCTTCTTCTTCTTCTTCTTCTTCCACCTTATCTTGAGCCGAGAGTCTATCGGAAACAACCTCTCTACCTCTTCAGGTATGGGTAAGGTATGCATACACACTACCCTCCCTAGACCCTACTTGTGGGATTATACTAGGTATGTTGTTGTTGTTGTTGTTGTTGTTTATTTTATTAATTTTTTCACCTCTTATTTACTTGATAAATAAAAGTCAACTATTTCGAAATTGTTTAAAAAAAATAAACACATGGCTAGTTCACCGTTGGCTTGCCTAGCGGCGACGTTGGGCGCCATCACGGCCTATAGGAAAAATTGGATCGTGACACTTATACACGTCAAAGCACGAACACAATTAGATAATTGAAGCATAAATAAGATACCGAAATTTATATATCTAAATTAATAGTAATAAATTGTACGTATTTCTTTATAAGAAATTTAAGGATAAAATAGTAGAAAAATAAAGTATATTATAAATAATTCATCATTTTTAATGTTTTACTTTTCTGGCATTCAGTCTAACGAAGGATAGCCTCGCTATATTTTTTTTATTAAACTATTTATCGTAAATACCAACCCAACCGTAATTATTTTTTAGACTTTGTAATTTCAAGTTCACAACTATTGAAGTCTTCTATACATCGTAAATCAAACCTATAAACATATTAGGACGAGTAAAAATATTATCTATAAATAAGTTTACAAATGACAAGACTACATTTGAAAATAATATAATAGAGTAATAATAACTATAATGTACTTTAATGTTTTTGCCGAACTTTTACATGTTAAAGCACAAACCCAATCGGATAAGTGAGCTTAAATTAGATATTGAAATTTATATATCAAAATTATATTAATAAATCATATGTATCATAAGAAATTTAAGGATGAAATAGTAGGGAAAAAATGTATTGTAAATAAGTTGTCATTTTTTTTCTTTTCTTGCATTTAGTCCAACAAATGATGATGCCTCACTATATTTTTTTATATGAAATTATTTATTGTAAGATATTAATTCAACGGTAGTCATTTTTTAGACTTTACATTAACAATATTAATTTTTTGGGAGCTATAAGACTAACTTTTTTATTCTCTTTTGCGTTTTGTTTTCAGCATTAAGTCACTAAAATAACAATAATTTTCATAAGACCACAGATGTCCTCATAAATCACCATAAAGCATCTAAAAACTTATGTCGAGCATGATTTCTTCATTTATTGAGCTAACGAAATGGGAACAACATTCAGCATTTTCTAGAATATTTTTTTTAACTTTTATTATATAATTTATATTAGTCAAATACTCCCTCCGTCTCATATTATTAGTCATTGTTATTAAAAATAATTTTCTCAAATTATTTACCACCTTAGAAGTTCAAGACAAAATTAATTATTTTTTTCCTTTTTTACCTTTGGTAAAATGTCGTTTGCCATTTTTACCCTTCAAAATTATATATAACATGGGATAAAATTGTAAAATAAAAAAAACTTTCCTTATATTTAAGAATTCTAAATCAAATAAGTTTTTTCTAATATAATTCAGTGTTTGATATCTCCTCCTAATAAGGATACAATAAAAAAAATACAAAAAAAGTAGGAGGAATTTTTTTTGTTGGTTTCGAACAAGGAAACTTCACGATTTTGTGTGATATTTTTGTTCTTTGTCCTTATTTAATCATAAAGAACAATTTTGCCTTTATTTACATAATTTATTTATTTTTTTAAAATTTAAATCATAAGTATTTTTAGAAGCTTGGCTGTTAAATTCATTAAAATTTACTATGGCATTAGATTTTGAAATAGTAATTATTGTTGGAAAAAATATTAATCATTAATTTATGATAAAAATATTAATTACCGTAATTTAATTTACAAAAACACCTAAATTACCTCAATGCATATTCCTGTTATATAGATAGAAAAGAACTTTTATTTTTTGGTAAAAAAGTAACTAATATTATTACTAAGAAAGTTTGTTACATATTTTAATTTACAAAACATGAATTAGTTACTAAATTCATCTTGTAGCTAATAATATTTTTTTATAATCTATCACTAAATAGGATTAGTGATGAATTTTTATTATTTAACTTCATAATTTGTCCATCATTAATTTTTCTTATTTTTGTAGTAGACTTGTCTGAAATACAAGGTACCTAGACGGTTATTTTGATATGAAATTAATATATAAAAAAAAAGCAGATACATAATAGAACATTAAACTTTCAAAATTATCTTGATTGTTTTCATGCTTAACTAGGCTATCCGCTACCTTTTTTACTAAGTAGGCTTGATATTTGTCATTTTCAAGAACTTATATTTTTTTATAATTTTATACAAAGGATACATGCGATGCGCGTGTATCCTAAAACTAGTAGCTAAAAGAAAGAGTGGATACTATTTTACATGCGACAATCTAAACAAATATGTTTCAATTAGAAAAAAACTCATTTCAATCTCGAACCTTCGGTATGTTAACTTTACCGGTTAGTTAGTATAGCTCATTAAAAAGGGATTCAACGAAGGAGAAAACGTTCTCTTTTATGACTTCGTTCATTCTTCCTCTGTTCTTCATAATTTTTCTTGAAGACGACTGATAATCATTTATCCGAAAAACGGATAGAGTTGAATTTGTACGTAGTTCTAAGGATATATGATATAATTTGATACAAACCGTATAGATAATTAGAAATATCGAATATGGGTTGTAAAGAATGCGATATGAACAAGGTAGGAAAGAAAATAATTTTTAGGACTCAGCACAATGGATCAATTAATGAAGCTTAAAAGAACAATTTTTGAGTTTGGAAGAATATGGTGCTTGAATTACAATGTAAGTAAAAACTTGATCCTTGCAGAAATAATAACCATGCCCTTTATAGTAGAGGGGCCTTACTTTAGATATAATTAAAAATACATAGTGGGAGACCCATGATAAATAAGTTTTTCCATAATTCCTGCCAAGATTCTCTCCTCTAGTGAGATTGCAACGACTCTTGTCTATGAGCTCGATATTGACTCGAGTTTTCGGTTTTGACTCGAGCTCTCGATTTTAACTTGAGCCCAATTCTGACTTGGATCCTTGAATTGATTCGGGGTCAATGTTGGTCGGTCGCTGAATCATAAGCTCGATAACTTCACTTTGCATCATAGTTTGACTTGGATTCGAGCTTGATAATGATATCGAGCTCGACATTGATCGGTCCCTCGGGTTCGATCCATTATATTTTGACCTCGATCAATCGTACGAAGGCCGAAATCTATTTCGACCGTATACAGATAGTTCCCTCATTTCTCGGGAAGGATGTGGTGAGAAACGATATGATTTTTCAACGACTTCGATCGGATTATATGCTGACGTTTATATTGGGCTCGACCATGACACACGTGATAGTTGTCCCGTCGATTTAGTCTTTCAAGGCATTTAATGTATGTCAGACGGTGGTCGGTCATCGCTGATACTGAACCGCCATTGCTTTAACCTATAAATAGCCCTGACTTTTATCATTTACCACTTTTACATCTTCAATCTTTTAAATTTCTCAAGTTTTTTTTCGTACCCTCTGAGTTTATTCGCCAATCTGTGATTCCTCTTTGCAAAAGCCATTCTTCAAAATTACCAAAATTTTGTCATTTTCTTCTATTCTTGACCTTCAAATGGCGAAAACATCACAAACCATTCCTCAGAAAGAGAAAGCTTCATCTTCACAGCCTGCCGCCGGCGAAACGCCGGTAGAGCCACGACCTGAGGAGTGCATTCCTGGGGCGTGTGTTCTTACTTCTGATTTTAAGGTCGATAAAGGCTCGTCGGTTCCCGGCCGATATGAGCCAGTATAGATATACATATGTTCGATAACCGAGAGGCACCTCAAACAACTGAAAAAAGATTGCAATTGGAAGGGTAAAGAAATAATAATCCCTTCTTCTGACGAAGATGTCACTACTTACGTTAAAGGGTTTTTAAGTGTATATACTTACCCTTTCACATTAGGTCCCCTCGATTATGTTATTATTGACTTTTTCCGTCAATACCAAATACCCCTAGGTTAGGTCCATCCTTCTTTTTGGCAGATCGTTATTTTGATTCGGTTTTTTTGTGAACAAAATCGAGGGGATGCCGTTCACCCTCGACCACCTCATCGGATTGTACCGTCCTCACCTTTTTTGAAGAGGGTTAATAAAATTTCAGCGTCGGGCTACCGAGGCTTTGTTCTCGAGCATAGACGAGGACAGGGATCCAGACTGGATGGGCAGGTTCGTTCGAGTAAGGATTTCGGACCTGATTTCGACTGAAAAGATGCCTTTTTCTAAGGAGTGGAATATGAAATGTAAACGTGATTTTGCTGTTACTTCCTTCCATTTTGCCCTTTAATTTTCTCACCGATATTCCTCTTTCTGTGATGTAGCGGTTCCCTGGATGCCCGGAGCAGTTCCTGATCTCAAGAACTGGGTACGAGCTTTGGTTTCGACCTCCACATACTCCGAGCGCTCATGGCGTGATTTGTGAAAGGGCCGATGGGAGGCAAAAAATCACGGTAAACCCCTTTCTCGTACCTTTTGGTAGTTCGAACGAGACACTTTCCATATACTTTAATAAAAAATTTCATATGTAGGCGTGGGAAAAGATGCGGTTTTGAGACCCTCGTCCATCGAGGAAGAGGCTCCGACCTCTGTCCCAAAGCCTGTGAAAGATAATAAGAGGAAAAGAACCTCCGTTCCTAAAAATCCAAAACCGAAGAAGAGGACGACTTGTAAACCGAGCAAGAATACCATTCCTTTGACCGTAGAATCAGTTATGCGTCTAAGGGGTGAATATGAAGAAGAAGAAGAAGAAGAAGAAAACAATGGGCCCGCGCTGACGGCCCGGACGAAGAAGACCACCGATGTTCCACAGGTAGCTGGATCAATGGTGGTTCATAAGGCTCTACCTCGAATTAAGGATATATCGGAGAAGGATTCGGGCAGAGTCCCCAAGTTGTTGGAGATCGAATATGCTTCCCATCGAAGCCAACAGATGAGGGATATGTCTAAAGGGGCTCTCCTCGAATCTCTTCGAACTGAAGAGAATGCTCCAAGTGATTCACTTGGGGAAGTAGAAATCAAGGAATCGCCCACCTTCCCCGCTTTTTCCGCAGGGGTCATTCGGGAAGCCCAAGATTTTGGGGGCCTTTAACTAGATAGGCCTCATGATGGAGAGTATCCTTTTCATGACATGTTTACTGGTATCGAGGACGTTGCTGGTACTAGTGATGCATCAGACCTTTTTCACGGGGTGCAGCGAGCTTTGAATCAGGTAAGCCTTAAATTATTTTGTTGGTATTACTTTAATGTTTGCTTTTCTTTTCTAACTTCGTTTCTTCTTTCTTTGCAGGCGTGACAGCTCATCGAGAAGCATGTTCTCTATCCCGAGCCAAGCTATGTCGATACGAGGCCGATCTTCAACGGATTACTGAGGATAGGAACTCCCTTAAACTCCTCTTAGGGCAAAGGGCAGAGGAAATAAAATACCTCCGAGTTGAGTTGGCCAAGACTCACCAAGATCAAACCGATCTGTCCGAGAAGGTAATGATACTTTTAAAAGCCTATGGGCTTGATACCGGAACGATGGCTAATTTTTAGGTCTCACAGCTGCAGAAGAAAATCGAGATGATCGGAAAACTCCGTGAAGAAGTTAATGTAATAAGAGCGGAGTCTTTGAAGTGGAAAGAAGGAATGGACCGCTTTGCTGCAGAGAAAGAAACTGTTCGAGCCCAATTGTCATCGGCCAAAAACCAATTTCAAAAAATGAAGGAGAAAACCTCGATCCAAGAAAGAAGAATAGAGGAGCTCAAGGCTCGGTTGGCCTCTGAACTTGCTAAGGTCGAATCTGATGCCGACAAAGCAAAAGTCGATGCGGATGCACTCGTGGCCGTCTATCGGGACGATGCTGAAGCTGCCCAGGTCCAAGCAAGAGAGACCGCCGAGACCACCGATACTCGAGCACATTGGGTCGCTGAACTTGCTAAGTGCCAATCTCGGAGGGAGACCCTCGAGGATATCCATGCTCGAGGTTTTGACCTCACTGAAGAGATAAAAAGGGCCAAAGAACTCGAAGTCGTTCTAAGGCCTTGGTTTTCGATGACGATGATGATGATAATGATGATGATGGGAGTAAGAGCGGGTCCGAGAATGGGAGGGAGACCGATAGAGAAGAGACCGCTCCTGGGGATAACCAGGAAGCTTAGTCCTTAATTTTTATGTTGTAATCAATCATGTAAACAATTTTATATATAAAAAATATCCCTTTTTGCCGACTTGCTTCTGTTCTGTTTCCTGTCTTGTGAAGATTTTATTCATGCCTTATGAATATTTTCACAAGGATTTAGGCAACTTAATCAAGTTTGGACTTCGTAGCCTTTATAACCGAGTGAGCGCTTACTCAAACTTGAAATAAGGTAGCTCATATGCTTAGTAGTTGAGTGAATGATTCGAACTCAAAGTAATATTGCCCGTAGGCGTAATGGTCGAGTGAGTGCTTGCTCCAACTCTAAATAAAAGTAGCCCGTAGGCTTAGTAGTCTAGTGAATGATTCGAACTCAAAGTAATGTAGCCCGTAGGCATAATGGTCGAGTGAGTGCTTGCTCGAACTCGAAGTAATGTAGCCCGTAGGCATAATGGTCGAGTGAGTGCTTGCTCGAACTCGAAATAAAAGTAGCTTGTAGGCTTAGTAGTCGAGTGAATGATTCGAACTCGAAGTAATGTATCCCGTAGGCGTAATGGTCGAGTGAGTGCTTGCTCGAACTCAAAATAAAAGTAGCCCGTAGGCTTAATCTCAACATAGAGGAATATTTCTTGGATATAAGATATCGGTAAAGAAGAGAACTTTCTTTGCAAGTCATTATACACGTATTCACAATTTGCGTCAGGGCTCGGGCCAACTACATGAGCATGGTTCGTTTTGACCATTTGGCTCTTACAACTTTTCCTATTAGAACCCTGTTCTTACGAAATAACTTTCTTGCATCAGAACTTGATATATTTGAGGGATAATGCCCCCCAGTATTCGAAGTTAATTGTAAAGAGGCCTCGTATACTGTTGAATTGTCTCCAAGTATAGCACAATCATTGGTTGCCTCATTAAAAACCTTGCCGAAAAATCCATTCGGGATAAAACTGGTCTAAGGGAAAAAGAGTGCAACGCGTGCTTTTAGACCTAGGGCTTCGTGTCGAAGATCCACTCTGTCTCCTGATTGGACTCCTGCAGGGGTTAGTTTCGAAATGTACGAATATGGGAGGGTCGTACCTTAACAGTAGTATCGTTTTAGGTGCGACACATTCCAATTGCTAAATAGTTATTTGCCGTTTATAATACCGATCTTGTATGATTCTTTTCCGACGTTTTCGAGAACCTGATACGATCCTTCCCAGTTCGGTCCTAGTTTTCCTTCGTTTGGATTTCGGGTACTGAGGGTGACTTTCCTTAACACTAAGTCCCCGATTTTAAAATGGAGAATCTTGGTTCTTCGATTATAGTATCTTTCGATTCGCTGCTTTTGGGCGGCCATTTGGACGAGAGCAGCTTCTCATTTTTCATCTGATAATTCGAGGCTAGTGTTCATAGCCTTGTTATTTGACTCTTCTGTTGTATACCGAAACCTGGCACTGGGTTCCCTGACTTCGACCGGAATCAAGGCTTCAGAGCCATATACTAAGGAGAACGGGGTCGCCCCCGTACTAGATTTTGATGTTGTTCGATATGCCCAAAGAACTTCGGGTAGGATTTCTCTCCATTTTCCTTTAGCATCGTTCAACCTCTTCTTTAGATTTTGAATGATAGTTTTGTTTGTTGATTCGGCCTGTCCATTCCCACTGGGATGATACGGTGTTGATAATATCCTCTTTATTTTGTGATCTTCGAGGAATTTCGTCACTTTGCTGCCGACAAACTGTTTCCCATTGTCACACACTATTTCGGCGGGTATCCCGAATCTACATATGATATGATCCAAGATAAAGTCTATAACCACTTTCTCTCTTACTTTCATGAAAGCCTGTGCTTCAACCCATTTAGAGAAATAGACAGTCAGAAATAAAATGAATTTAGCTTTACCTGAGGTCGATGGCAGAGGGCCAACGATATCCATTCCCCATTTCATGAATGGCCATGAGGATAGGACTGAGTGAAGTTACTCTCCGGGTTGATGGATCATTGGTGCAAACCTTTGACATTTGTCACATTTTCGAACAAACTCTTTTGCATTTTTGCCCATATTGATCCAATAATATCCTGCCCTGACTATTTTTCGGACTAATGAATCGGCACCGGAGTGATTCCCACAAGTGCCCTCGTGTGCCTCACGTAGGATGTAATCGGTGTATCTTGGACTTAAGTATACTGCCAATGGTCCATCGAATATCCTTCGGTATAGCGTTATGTCTGTAGTTAACGTGAACCGAATAGCTTTGGTTCGTGGGGCCCTCAAATCTTTAGGGTCCGACGGGAGTTTTCCATTCTTTAAGTATTCAATATACTTATTTCTCCAATCCCAGGTTAAGCTCGTAGAATTTAACTCGGCATGACCTTCTTCGATCACGGATCTTGAAAGTCGAACGACAGTCCCCGAGCTTAACTCACCTTCCTCGACCGATGATCCCAAATTCGCAAGTGCATCAGCCTCACTGTTTTGCTCTCGTGGAACATGCTGTAAAGTCCATTCTTTGAAATGGTGCAAAGTGACCTGTAGTTTGTCCAAATACCTTTGCATTTTATCTTCTCAAACTTCGAAGGTTTTGTTTACTTGATTTACCACCAGCAAAAGTCACACTTGGCTTCAATGACTTCTGCTCCCAAGCTTTTAGCTAGCTCGAAACCTGCAATCATGGCCTCATACTCGGCCTCGTTGTTAGTCAACCTGGTAGTTTTGATAGATTGCCTAATAGTGTTACCCGCGGGTGGCTTTAAAATGATGCCTAGCCCGGACCCCTTCACGTTCGAAGCCCCGTCCGGAAAAAGGGTCCATACCCCCGATGACGTACCTGATTTCAATAAGAGTTCTTTTTCGACTTCGGGTACAAGGGTTGGCATGAAATCGGCCATGAAATCTGCTAAAATTTGAGACTTGATGTCCGTACGAGGTTTATATTCGATATCGTACCCACTGAGTTCGACGGGCCATTTGTCCAATCGGCCTGATATTTCGGGCTTGTGCAAAATATTACGAAGTGGGTAAGTGGTTAATACGCATATGGGGTGACATTGAAAGTACGGTCTTAACTTCCTAGAGGTGCTTATCAGTGCAAGTGCCAATTTTTCTAGGTGCGGATATCTAGTTTCTGCTTCTCCTAAGGCCCGACTTATATAATAAATGGGAAATTTTTTACCTTGCTCTTCTTGAACTAGAACACCGCTTACCGCGATCTCTGACACTGCCAAGTACAAGCAAAGTTTTTCGTCTGTTTTTGGAGTATGAAGTAGTGGTGGGCTTGATAAATATCATTTTAATTCCTCTAATGGCTGTTGGCATTCCGGGGTCCAAGCGAAATCATTCTTCTTTTTGAGTAGAGAGAAATATTTGTGACTTCGATCTGGCGATCTCGAAATGAATCGGCCTAAAGCTGCAATCCGTCCCGTTAGCCTCTGTACGGCTTTCACGCTGTCCACGATGGCGATGTCTTCAATGACCTTGATTTTATCGCGGTTCATCTCGATCCCCCGATTTGACACCATGAAGCCGAGGAACTTATCCGAACCAACCCCGTAAGCACATTTTTCGAGGTTGAGCTTTATGTTGTATTTTCTTAAAATCTCGAATGTTTCCTGCAAATGGGTCAAATGGTCCTCTGCGCGCAGGGACTTAATTAGCATGTCATCAATATAAACTTCTATCGATTTACCTATTTGTTCTTCAAACTTTTTATTTACTAGGCGTTGGTAAGTAGCTCCTGCACTTTTTAGCTCGAAGGGCATCACATTATAACAATATGTTCCATATTTGGTGACAAATGAAGTCTTTTCCTGGTCTTCCGGATTCATTTGGATTTGATTATACCCGGAATAGGCATTAAGAAAAGTAAGGATCTCGTGGCCGGCTGTGGCATCGATCATGCGATCGATATTGGATAGTGGAAAGGAATCTTTGGTGCATGCTTTGTTCAAGTCCTTTTAATCAACACACATTCTAAGTTTGTTCCCCTTTTTAGGCACTACAACTACATTGGCTAACCATTCAGGATATTTTACCTCCCGAATGGACCCTATCTTGAGAAGTTTAGTTACCTCATCCTTTATGAATGTGTGCTTTACCTCAGACTGGGGTTTTCTCCTTTGCTTCACCGGTCTAAACCTAGGGTCCAAGCTTAGCTGATGCGTCGTTATGTCCAGTGAGATCCCTGTTATATCTAAATGGGACTAGGCAAAGCAATCAATGTTATCGATAAGAAATTGAATAAGTTTTTTCCTGAGTTCGGGGGTCAACTCCGCTCCTAGGTATACCTTCCGTTCGGGCCAGTGCTCGATAAGTGTGACTTGCTCCAATTCCTCAATCGTTGATTTGGTACTGTCGGAATCATCGGGAATCGCGAAGGATCGAGGGATCCTATGATCATCATCTTCTTCGATCTTCTAATTATCTGGTCGGGTTAAAGCCGATGTCTGTGATTGCTATTTGGTATCTCGTTCACCTTTTGAGACCTATCCCTTTATTGGTGAAGGCGAGGATATTGGATTCGCTTCCTCGACGGCGAACATTTCTCTTGCGGCCGATTGTTCTCCGTACACTGTTTTGACTCATCTCGATGTGGGGAATTTAAGGACCTAGTGTAGAGTCGAAGGTACTACTCTCATGTTGTGGATCCATGGCCTTCCAAAAAGGGCGTTGTACCTCATGTCGCCTTCGATTACGTGGAACTTCATTTATTGGATGGTCCCGGCCACGTTTGTCGGTAGAACTATCTCGCCTTTGGTGGTTTCACATGCCATATTGAATCCATTTAGAACCAGGGTTGTAGGTACGACCTGGTCCTGTAAACCGAGCTGTTCTACGACCTTCAATCTAATGATGTTGGCCGAGCTACCTGGATCAATTATCATACGCTTAACTTTAGTTTTATTCATAACTACAGATATTACCAATGCATCGTTATAAGGTTGTATGACTCCTTCTGCATCTTCATCATTGAAGGACAAAGTTCCTATGGGTGTGTAATCCTGAGTTTGAGACTGCTTTTCTCTCACAATCGATTTCTTAGTGCGTCTAAGCACCGGTCCCTGAGGGGTATCGGTGCCGCCGATGATCATATGAATGACGTGTTGTGGTTCCTCTTGTTCGTTTTGCTTGCCGAAATCCCTGTTTTTAAAATGGTTCTTCACCCTATCACTCAAACATTCTCGAAGGTGACCTTTGTTGAATAACCAGGCTACCTCCTCTCTTAGTTGCCTGCAATCTTTCGTTCTGTGGCCATGGGTGCCATGATATTCACACATTTGATTGGGATTCCTCTGGGAAGGATCAGTCTGCATGGGTCGAGGCCATTTAGTGTCTTTGATGCGTCCGATAGCCGACACGATGGCGGATGCATCGATGCTGAAGTTGTACTCCGATAACTGAGGCGCTTCATTAGATCCGACAGGCCTTTCGAACTTACCTCCGTTCATCAGCCCCCTGGATCCTTGACCTCGATCACTTCTTTTGTTATTTTGTCCGGGGTTATGTCTCAATTCACCGATTCTCTAGTTTTTATTATACGGTCGGTATCGATCCTTGATCGGACCTTATTCTCGATCAATATCCCTTCGAGCAGCGGGTTCCAACCCCAACTGACCATTTTCGACCCTAATTTTTGATTGGTACCGATTGTGCATGTCGGACCATGTGATGGCTGGGTATTCGATCAGATTATGCTTCAACCTCCGTGAAGCCGTCGAACTTCGTTCATTCAAACCTTGAGTGAAAGCCTGAACAGCCCAATCGTCTGTGACTGGTGACATTTAAGAACGAGATACGAACTCCCTCAGCATCTCGTTATCCTTTTGTCTTACCTTGAAGAGGTCTGATTTCCTTGTTGCGACTTTTATGGTGCCGACATGTGGTTTCACAAAAGAATCTGCTAACATGGCGAATGAGTCGATGGAATTTGGTTGTAGGTTGTGATACCAAATCATTGCTCCCTTCGAGAGGGTCTCTCCGAATTTTTTTAACAACACAGATTCGATTTCATCGTCTTCTAAATCATTGCTCTTGATGGCACATGTGTAAGAAGTGACGTGCTCGTTGGGGTTGGTCGTTCCGTTATATTTGAGAATTTCGGGCATACGGAATTTTTTAAGGATTGGTTTTGGGCCTCTGCTCGAGGGAAAAGGTTTTTGCACGATTTTTTTGAATCCAACCCTTTTATCATTGGTGGAGCTCACGGGATCTGATCGACCCTGGAGTTATATATTTCTACTTTTTTATCGTTGGCTTCGACTCGCTTTGTGAGCTCCTCGAGTAATTTTGCAATTTCGGGAGTAGTCCTCGATTCTTGCTCATTTGACTTCACTATGGCTGGCTCCGTTATGTGGGTGATTTCTCGAGGTGGAATAGGTTCCGGCCTGCTCTGTAGTTGAGTTTGGCTCTGCAACTGAGCTATTGCTGCCTGTTGAGCTTGCAACATTTCGAAAATCATACGCAAGCTGATTCCGTTTTCCTCGATGTTATGGTTATCTCGAGCTGCAGACCGAGGCCACCATGAATGCTATTTTCGGGTTCAGAATGTAGGTTCGCCTCAATGGCCACATGCGAATTGATATCTATCGGCACTTCGATTCGAGCTCCGACAGCGTTGACAAGCGGTCTTTCGGTACTGGGTGTTAAGTTATTATTCTCATCTTGAAGACCGGCTTCGTTGTCGATTGGTGAGGCCATTTGATTGGTAGTTAGTCGTTGCTAATCCGAAATCCAAGATATTTTCGAAAACAAGCGCAAAACATAACGGTGTGTTTTTGCCGATTCGTATCAAATAACCACTGTCATCCTCAACCCCACGGTAGGCGCCAAACTGTTTATCCGAATAACGGATAGAGTTGAATTTGTACGTAGTTGTAAGGATATATGATATAACTTGATACAAACCGTACGGATAATTAGAAATATTGAATATGGGTTGTAAAGAATGCGATATGAACAAGGTAGGAAAGAAAATAATTTTTAGGACTCAACACAATGGATCAATTAATGAAGCTTAAAAGAACAATTTTTGAGTTTGGAAGAATTTGGTGCTTGAATTACAATGTAAGTAAAAACTTGGTCCTTGCAGAAATAATAATCATGCCCT
The DNA here is from genome assembly GCF_000390325.3 of Nicotiana tomentosiformis. Taxonomy (NCBI): domain Eukaryota; kingdom Viridiplantae; phylum Streptophyta; class Magnoliopsida; order Solanales; family Solanaceae; genus Nicotiana; species Nicotiana tomentosiformis. Next base: position 98,551,142 of record NC_090817.1, on the reverse strand, counting down.
TTATAGTAGATGAGTCTTACTTTAGATATAATTAAAAATATATAGTGGGAGACCCATGATAAAACAGTTTTTCCATAATACTGCCAAGATTCTCTCTTCTAGTGGGATTGCAACGGTTCTTGTCTATGAGCTCGATATTGACTCGAGTTTTCGGTTTTGACTCGAGTTCTCGATCTTAATTTGATCCCGATTCTGACTTGGATCCTTGAATTGATTCGGGGTCAATGTTGGTCGGTCTCTGAATCATAAGCTCGATAACTTTACTTTTGCATCATAGTTTGACTTGGATTCGAGCTTGATAATGATATCGAGCTCGACATTGATCGGTCCCTCGGGTTCGATCCATTATGTTTTGACTTTGATCAATCGTTCGAATGCCGAAATCTATTTCGACCGTATACAGAGATATTTATGGATGAGAAGGAACTTGCTAAAAATCGTGAAGACAAGAGATGTAAATAAATCTCTATATAAGAGTAGATTGTTATATGTAGGTACTATTTATAGCTGAGTTTATGTTTCTTTCAAAATTACCTTAATTCTTCGGATGAGATTTGGTATTATCAAAAACAACTAAAACCAAAATTAGTGTTTATCACTTTTCAGTTATTTTATCACGTGCGTCACACTTGCATTCCGCCTGTCACACGATACGTTCCGTGCGTCATACATTCAATATACTAAACCTTCATTTTGATTGTCTTGAAATCTTTTTTTTTCACTTTGTTTTTGTTTTCGTTAATATCCTAAAGAAATTTACTTAAAATTCTTTCTAAATGCAGTAAAATATGAGCTACAGTCACCATACTATTGCACAATATCAAACTAGAATCACTTAGTCTACTTTTTTCAAAGTCTTAGAATATTAGTATATATATATTTTTGCAATTTATTAAATGAAAATCCTTTACTTTAAATTCATTATCATCTCATTTAATTCTTAGGAATTACTAGAAATTCGGTCAAAATCGATCGCGACCAACTAACCGTACCGACCGAAGTCTGTCAGTTTTTTAATATATATATATATATATATATATATATATATATATATATATATATATATATATATATATATATATCGAAAACAACCGACTTCAGTCTGGTTTTTTTTGGCGCAAAAATGTGGAAAACTATTTTAGCATCCCGCGACTTCGGTCGGTAATTTTATATTTTTAATAAAACCGATCGAAATCGGCCGGTTATTTTCGTGCGAAAATGAAATTAAAGAGTACAAATAAATTAAAAGTCATAAACCAAAATTTACCAATAGTCTAGTGGTAGAATAGTATCCTGCCATAGTATAGACCCTGGTTCGAGTCCCAGACTTCGGTCAATTTTTCTGCAGATTTTTCTTTTTGGGTCGTTTGTGAAAATTAATTTACCGACCGAAATCGGTCGGAAATTGCGACCGTACTTCGGTCGCTATTTTTTACCGACCAACTTAATTTCGACGGATTAAAGTTGGTCAAAAATCGGTTGATTTTTCCAAATTTTCAATCAATTTCGGTCGGTATTTCTAGACGGTTTTAATCAGTTTTCTAGTAGTGACAAAAACTGTTAATAGATATAAAAAGCTTTCAATTATTGTGACACGAAATTACATTTACTCCATTAATTAAATCGTTTTGATATCAAGGACCTCTTATTAACATTTATAGCTAAAAAAGAGCGAATATAATTTTACGTGAGACAATCTAAACAAACTTGTTTCTATTAGAGGATTGACAGACCAGACCTTTGTTATGCTAACTTTACTCGGTTAGTTAGTGTTTCTTTAATCTAATAATTAATAGTATTATTTAAGGATGAGGTGTAGCTAGCTTATTTGTAATGTTACTTATAGGAGCAATATGTTTTATAGCTCACTTCCTATTTTTTGGACAATTTTATACAAATATATTTCTATAATAGTTCTAGAAGTTTGCACAATAATTACTTTATATGTTTCTCTTATCAGCCCGGCTATTATAAGTAGTGGCCCTAATATTGCATGATTCTTCATCTTAGCATTGAGTAGTAAACTCATTGCCTTTACATTGCTATTTTTTAATTTTAGCATTGAACATATATAATTTAGTATATCATGCAAAATAGCTTAGCTACCTGCACCATTGGTAACAATAATACAAATTGAATATACATGTATGAACCTGCTCTCTAAAATGACAATGAACACACGCATGAAACCATGAGTGCACGTGACATATCGACAGATATTCACTACACTGATTATGTGCCCTATTGCATATTTCAAAAAGAGAAATACTAGACCTGCCGTAAAACACTTAGTACTTTTCAAAAAAAAAAAAAAATTGTATTCCATTTATCTACTCATTTTTTATTATTGATACTTCACCAAAAAAATGCATGTCATCCAAGGTTTTACTTAAAAATGTACGCACGTGCATTGTACGTGCATTGTTTTTAGTGACATGCAATTTTTAGTGCATTCTTAGGATAACGTACATTTCTTTGTGCATGATAAGTTAGTTTTCATTGAATTTAGGGTCATATTCAAGAGGATAGTGTAGAATATTATAAGAGCAACCCAAGAGTTTGTTGGCTTCTCAGTACATGACAAGTTTTCAGCAGAAATGGTTTCTTTGTCAATTTACCTATATATACTACCATTGCGGCTACTTTTTTGGTGTAATTATGAAAGAGCCAGATTTACAGGGGTAGGGATCGCCAAATATTGGGTACTCTAATGAGCATAATAAGTGCCATGATTGTGTTAGTTTACCATATATAGTCCAGTAGCCCCTATTGGCCAACCGAAGATCCACTAGAAAGTTTTAGAAGACATTACGAATAACAGAAGAACATGCACAAAAAATAACTACTTAGGCCCTCTGCTTGTCATGGAATACTCTGCCTAGGGCGATATGGTCTATAATTTAGGCATAAGTTAACCATGAGTATACAACAACCTATTCAAGCATAACGTTGATGTGCTTCATGACCAGCTTTACATGTTTGTTCATTGGATTTTGCTTGACTACGACCATTTTGGTCATTGAGTTGTGGCGTCAAAGCTATCTCCTCTTCTTATTTCAGAGTTTTTTGCTTGACTCTGTCATACTTCATGATGAGCTGGTGCATCCGGAGGAAGGGATCTTTTTTGTATCTTTATTCTACCCATTACCTATAACCGTGGCTTCTACTTCAAGAAAAAAATATATATACAGAACAATTATGGGATGAACATTGATTTTTTTGGATTGTTTACGGTACTGTAAGGTAACTGGGTGGAGTCAGAGCAAAAAAGGGCATTGATAAATTCAGGCTCAAATCAAGTATTGCTGAAGATCGTGGGTTAACTAGCACACAATTACACACAAAGCAAATAGAGAAGAAAAATCAACACAAGGATTTGACGAGGTTCGGCTAAGCCTAATCCTCGGACAGAAGCAGAGATAGTTTTTCACTATTAATGAGAACAAAAATACAATACAATCTATCGAATCTCCAACTACAACCCTTATATATAGATCCCAAATAGTCTCAAACCTATAAGATAAAGGTTTTTCAATTTGACAAGAACAATAAGTTTTCTTTTTCCAAATCTATAAAAACAATGGGTTTTCCCAAACCTATATATAGGAATTATGGGTTTTCTAATAATACAAGAAAATAATTCATGCCACAAAATAATAAATTTTTCCCTAGGCTTGAACTCTCTTCATCAACAGGAATAACGTCTCTCTACCTTGTCCTCAGCCCTCTCAAGGGCTCTACCCATTGAGGCACACATCAACCAAGTCTAGGCAACGCCTAAACTTGTTAAGAGATTCAATCTCTATAGCTGTAACGACTCGACCGGTCGTTTTGAGCTCTAGCGCGCCGTTCGGCGGCTTGAAGCCTTGAGTAATTTCACTTCATGTATTATGACTTGTACGCGTAGTCAAGGTTGAATTTCAGGAAGTTCAAAGTTGATTCGGATGGAAAATTCTAATTTCGAAAACTTTAAGTTGGAAGGTTCGTAGATTCGTATGATAATTTCGGACTTGGGCGTATGTTCGAGTTGAGTATCCGGTCGCCCGGGAGCATTTCGGTGCTTATTGTGGAAAGTTAGAATTTTGAAGGTTTTAGAATTTTCTAAGTTTGATTTGAGGTAGACTTTGGTGATATCAATGTCCGTTTGGGGTTCCGAGCCTTGAAAGAGATTCGTATCGTGATTTTTGACTTGCATGCAAAATTTGGCGTCATTCCGAGATGTTTAAGTGTAATTCGGACGCGTTCGGCGAAGTTTAAATGTTTGAAAGTTTAAAGAAGGTTTCGATCGTCAATTCATAGTTTTGATATTGTTTGATATGATTTGAGGCCTCGAGAAGGTTCGTGTTATGTTATGGAACTGGCTGGTATGATTGGACGGGGTCCCGGGGGCCTTGGGTGTGTTTCGTGATGGTTCGGACCAAGTTTGGATGATTTGTTGTTGTTGGTTGCTGGTGTCTGGTTTTGTTCTTTGCGAACGTGAAGGGATTTGCCCATCGCGAACGCGAAGAAGGAGACGCGAACATGGAGCAGAGGCTGGGTAGCCTACGAGAACGTGACTTGGAGGTCGCAAACGCGAAGAGGAAGGGGAGCTGGGGCCTTTCAGGCATTAAGCCTTCATGAACGCGGCTCGTGGCTTGCGATCGCAAGGCAGTGGGATCTGAAGGCTTCACGAACGCGGCTAGTGGGTCAGGAACGCGTAGAGTAAAATTTTGGAGAAAATTGTTTTAGCCTTCGCGATCGCGAAGGAGCTCCCGCGATCGCGATGAAGGACGGGCCTGGGCAGAATTGTTTTAAGTCGGGATTGTTGCTTATTTCACTCATTCTCTCCTGGTTTGGGCAATTTTTGGAGAGCTTCAAGGGGAGATTTCCATTGTCTACTGCAAGTTAAGTAATTTTCCCATAATGTTGGGAAAATACATGGATTATATGTGGTTTTGAACATGAAAATTGGTAAAAATTGTGAGATTTTGAAAGAAACCTAGAACTGATATTTTTGGATTTTTACCACGAAATTGGACATGAAATTAGAAATAAATTATATATTTGAGTTCGTGGTGTTATGGGTAAAGTTTATCTTCGCAAATTTTTGAAATCCAGGCACGTGGGCCCGAGAGTCGACTTTATTGACTTTACGAGTGGAGTTGGGAATTGTTATAAATTGATTTATTATGACTATTAGAGTATATTTTCATTGGTTGCACATTGTTTGACTAGTTTTGGAGCGACGGATATCGGGTTGAGGTGTTAGAATGGCGTTGGAGCCGGTTATAGAACTTCAGAACGAGGTAAGTCTCCTGTCTAACCTTGTGAGGGAAAATTTACCACGCATGTGTTATATTCTTATGTGTTATATGTTGTGGGAGCTACGCACATATGATGTGACGGGTGTACGCGCATATGCTAGAATTCCTGATTTTGTCTGGGTAGACTTAGGTTCACGCCATGCTATAATTATACTATTTGAGTTATATTTGCTCGTTTAATTCCTTTATTTCGCGTTACGAATTAAGACTAGACTTGCGTAGGGTGATAGACTCGCTATTGTAGAGATGTGACGAGCTACTTGATAATCCGCAAAATAATTTGTGCTTCCCTTATGAATTTCTCCCGCGTTGTGCGTACTCATTGCAAAGTTTTCCTTAAATTTCATAACTCACACGTGTATTCGTGAGTGAGGTCAAGGACCCGTTAAAGCTTCTTATTCTAATGGGATCGGGCCGTTTGCCTTGGCAGGTGTTTTGCACCACATTCTTATGGTACGGGCCGTTCGCCTCGGCAGTATAATAGATGCATCTATGGTTCGTGCCACTCGACCCTCGACAGTGTACACATTATTATGGGATCAGGCCGTTTGCCTCAGCAGTATCATATTCCTTATGGGATCGGGCCGTACAACCACGGCATAATCGTGCTTTATATCGCTTGTAGTCCGAATATTCACGAGATTTTCCTTCCACTGATGCCTCGCATTTTATATGGTATTTCTTACTCATTTGATATTGGCACTTGATAATTTCCGAGTTGTTGAGATAGAATACAAGATTGAGAAATTTATATCGTTAAAAAGTTTTTTCATCATTTGTTCCCCATAGCAACTGGGGATAAAAAAGCACCAAATTTGATGAATTTTTAAAGATTATGTCGGTTACCGTTTCATCCTACTTTTACTGTTTTGCTTCATATCTGTTTAGGATTTAGCATACTGCTTTATTGGATCTCTAGTAAGTATCGGCGTCGACCCCTCATTGGTTTACGTACTCATGCTACATTTGTTGTACTTATTGTGCAGGTATATTCTTTTGGGCACAAGGGCACGACTGTTGCAGGGACTTTTACGGTGAGCTGCATTCCATGTTACGATCTGCAACATACATAGTCTCCATCATAGTTATTTATATTCTTCTGTCTAACTTGTATTTCAGACATATGTTGTATTATTATTGTAGTCCTTAATAGATGCTCATGCACTTGTGACACTGGATTTTGGGGGTTCCTACTGGATGTTTATTATTGTAGTTCCCGTAATTATTATCATTTCACTTTGTAATTTATATTTTATACGGAAATTGGAAATTAAAATCACGAATTTTCTGCGAGTACTAGACCTTACTCTACTTATTCAATGGGATTCATGATTTCAAAAATAATAAAATGAGTAACTAAGTTGATTAAGCACTGTTGGCTTTCTTGACAGCGGCGTTAGGCGCCATCACAACCTATAGTGGATTTTGGGTCATGACAGCTTGGTATCAGATCTCTAGGTTCACGTGGGTCTCGTGAGTCATAATCAAGTCTATTAGAGTCTTGCGGATAGGTACGGAGATGTCTGTACTTATTTTCGAGAGGCTACAAGGCTGTTAGGAGCACTTCCCTTCTTGATTCCTCGTCGTGCAATTTGATTCCTTTGAGGTTTATGCCTTTATTTCCTTGCTACTCACTCTTACACATTGTTGAGCGCTTGTTATCAATGGGGCATTGAAAAGTTACAGCGGTACTACAGATGTAGTGTATGATGTATCTCCTTGCGTATTTGAACAAGCTATTGTCGTCGTCTTGTGGAAGGGTGTTCTGTCGTTTCAGCCATGTATTAGTATTGCCTATGGTTTTGAGGATATGCACGATTTTCTATGATGTTCATAAGTAGTTATCGTGCAGTGTTGGTGTGATGGTAGGGTGCTTGTTTATGTGTCGAGATAGTGAATGACTCGAAAGGAGGATTTCCAGTGCATGTTTTAGAGATTCGACATTTAATTCCAGCAGAGAAGAGGCAACGAACTATGGATGTTCAGGATTTGGTTGACGGAGTAACGAGACTTGATATTTTCGAGCGTGGTGGAATTCTCGATTGTGATGTGGTGTCGTCGTCCTTGTTGAAAGCATTAAGGCTCACCGGTGTTATGGTCTTCTTGATTTCCCTTGGGGGTAGGGTGTGGTGAAATAGTGTCTAAGAAGCGGTTGTTAGAGATGGCAGTATGTAGCGGTTTCAGAATCGAATCGGTGTTTCGAATGTTGATGGCTTGAGAAAGATGATCTTTGAGGAGGCTTAGAGTTGGAAGCAATTTATTAGTTCAGGTGCTAGAGAGATGGATTTTGATTTGATGCAACATTTGGGTAGCTAAGAATAAGGAAGGACATGGCGGGAGGTGTCTCACGGTGGTTGAATTGCTAGCAGGTTAAGTATGAAAAATAGAGGTCGAGAAGTTGCTTAAAGGAGATGGTTTAACCAAAGTGGGAGTAGCAGAGTAGCATATGGATTCTGTGGTAGGATAGCCACATGCCTTGAGAAATATTTAGAGCGATTTGGGAGTCATGGTGGACAGTGACTAGGTCTACAGATTGTTTTTGGGATGGTGGCTACTGTACTGAGGAAGATATATGGCAGAGAGGAGTTTACTTGAAATGAAAATGGGTGTAAAAACTTGATTATCGTTTTTGGGACGCAATGTGACTTCGAGTTTGGAATGTATTGTCGGACTTTCGGTTGATGTCTATGGGGAAAGAACAGACTCTTACAGCTGGCGGGCGAGCATGGGTTCAGGAGGGTTTATTGATTTCGTGGTAGTTGTACCCTGTGCAGCGTCATAGGAAGATGTCGGTATGGAATTCCACAGGTGGTCTATCTCATGTGAACAGGTTAGTGGTTGCGTGATTTTGATAAAGTTTCTACGAAGAGTTCTACTTACTACCCAGCAGGAGGTCAAGTATATGATTGGGACTGATAAATTCAGAATGTTCATGAAAGGTTTAACAAGAGACTACGAGAAATTTGGCGGGTTGACGGTGCGAGATCATGGTAAATTGAGAAGGATGAATCTTTGTGGGTTCTACATTTATGTGATGGTAGCTTAAAGCTAAGTGGGGGAGCCCACAGTCTACGATTGGATCGCGTGGTTTTTTGCTCTTGCGATTTCTGGTTATCGGTACATTGGTGGATCATTTATGACTAAGAAAAGAAAATATCAGGGGTAATTCGGGCAAAGAACTTGATGAATGTGTACTATATTTTGCCTTATCGATTCATTTGCAGGTTTTGGGAAGACTCGGAGTTTATGCTTCTTGTGGATGTGATGTACAAGGAATAGAATTCATCCGATTGCTTCTTTGAGAGTGTTCATGTGCTAACAGCACATTGGAGTTTGATTATATTCGGGACCAAGTTAGAGTGGGTGACTCTCAATAGTGGTTCTAATGGGTTCAAAGATGTAAGTGCGGTGCCTAAGGATTTTGGGTTTGTTGTGTGGCTGAAGACCGGTATTTTGCAGTAGAGTGTAAAGAATACTTGGGAAATTTTCTATGTTATCATTGGGTCTGTGGGTAATATTGGAGGAACGGGAAAAATAACTTCGGATTCGCGGAAGGTCTTGCAGAATGGGTGTACCAGTTGGAGATGCTATTGTGCGCTTGAGGAGGGTATGGGATGGTTCATGGGCATGGAGACAATGTGATCTCGTGATTTGGGACACTTGGGATGAGTGTTGATCGAGTTTCGTTATGTTTTTGAATGAAGCCTTTATTATTTCTAAGGCAGGTCAAGAGTAAATTGGATGGAGTTGGGTCGGTTGGTAATGGTTTGAATCAACATGATTGTGGCAATGATCAGTTCCTTCAGCGCGTTTAGTTATATAGGTGGTTGGTGGATGTATGTGCGGGCTTGACAGCCACTATAATTTGATTTATTTGGGAGGTACTTGATCCAAATGGCCTTGTTGTGTGTAAATGGATCCCAGAAGAGTTATGGTGGTTTAGACCACAACTTGAGGTTTGTATTTTCTGCGGTTATGGGAATTCGATTGAGTGATTGCAGTTGTTCCTCTGAAATGTTTATTCTATTAGTGGTTTAGAAGTTTTGATGAAATTCTTGTACTTTCGCATAACGGCATGATAAGTCCAGTGAGCGGTATGGAAATTGGAAGTTGAGGATCAAGGTTGCAGTTCTGTGTTTATAAGAATGTCACGAGCTCAGGGAAGCAAGGGAGGATTTCAGTTGTTCAGAGTATGCTGGCACTATTTTTGGGCAGCCTGAGGATGGTCCGTTTTGTGGTAGGAGTATTGAGTATTGAAATACGGATGCTTGGCATGTATTATAGAAATAGCATAGTCAGAATCGGCTTGAGGTCCGCTAGTAGACTTAATGTGAATGTGTGCTCTACATCATATCAGGTCAGATATGTTCATTCAGCATAGCACTGCTTATGGAGGAGTCTTTAGGTGTTGGGTGTTATTCCTGTAGTCATCTATTCTCTGTAATACTATATTATGCCATATGAGTTGTGAGACGACTTGATTTTTCATATGTGTGTTGTGGTCCTATGTAGCTTATCGTTATTGCACCTTAGTTGAGCTCAAGTTTTTTAGCGCATGGCGCTATCCGTCTCCTTAGGGTTGTATTTTTGCACTTGGCATGCTTGTGGTCGATATTCGGGTATTTCGTAGGTATAAACATTATGGCTTAACAAGTATGTTATTTTGATCGGGTTGCACGTCGCAATGATATCATGTGTGGATTGGGTTGCATGCTGCAACAGTGAGATGTTGAGTACGGTTCCCTATATCTATTCTTGAGTATTTTGTTTCTCATTCTCTGAGAAGGGTTCATAGCATCTGTTCGACCGTTTTATTCGTTACGCGGGCTAGGTAGTTCTTTTCCAGTGTTCGTTCCTCCTTATGTGTCATATTCAAGTTGTAGCTTGTTGGCGCATTGGTGACGTCATATGAGATATTGGTCAGTGTTTGAGGTGGCTTATTGCCTGATTAGCTTGTACTGGGTGAGACGAGGTTATTGGACCTGAAATCGGTGCGGTCGGATTTATGTAAGGTATATTAAAGAGAGAATGTCACTATTCAGTTCAGAATGAGGTAACGGTTCTTGTCAAGCGGAGCAACTCCGCGAGTTATTGATTTGACAAGTGATTATGAGTCCCTGCACATCCCTTTCATCGTTGCAATATTGTGAGGGTTGAGACCGAGTTTATATGTGTTATGAGGTACATTACGGGCATCGGGTCAGTGAATTTGCAACTATTGTGCTTGGATACGGTTATCACGGGCAAATGAGTTATGCAGTGCATTGTGTGATATCAGCTTGGGTGCATGATCATGTAAGGGTTCAGCGTATGGAGATTGATACGGTGTTCGTATGTTAGAATTAGGTCTTATAGAGATTTTCGGATGTTGGAATTTGGTTCTAAGGCCTATTGACTAAATAAAAGGAAGGATCTTCAGTCTGGCTCGAGCTAATGTGCTCACATGGGTTGTGGTGGCACGGGTAGGAGCACGAGGTGTTAAACAGTGATTTTGGACAACTCAGGAACAGTTCTAGGCACGTTCGAGGATGAACGTGTGTTTAAGTAGAGGAGAATATAACGACCCGATCAGTCGTTTTGAGCTCTAGAGTATCGTTCGGCGGTTTGAGGCCTTGAGTAGCTTCACTTCTTGTATTATGACTTGTGCGCGTGGTCGGGGTTGAATTTCGGGAAGTTCAAAGTTGATTCGGATGGAAAATTCTAATTTAGAAAGCTTTAAGTTGGAAGAATTGACTAAGATTTGACTTTTGGGTAAACGACCTCGGAATCGAAATTTGAAGGATCCAATTGGTTCGTATGATGATTTCGTACTTGGGAGTATGTTCGGGTTGAATATCGGGTCGCCCGGGAGCATTTCAGCGCTTATTGTGGAAAGTTGGCATTTTGAAGGTTTAGAATTTCCTATGTTTGGTTTGAGGTGGACTTTGGTGATATCGATGCCCGTTTGGAGTTCTTAGACTTGGAATAGGTTTGTATCGTGATTTTTGACTTGCACGCAAAATTTGGCATCATTCCGGGATGTTTAAGTGTAATTCGGACGCGTTCCGCGAAGTTTGAATGTTTAAAAGTTTTAAAGAAGGTTTCGATCGTTGATTCATAGTTTTGATGTTGTTTAGAATGATTTGAGGCCTCGAGCAGATCCAGGTTATGTTATGGAACTGGTTGGTGTAATTAGATGGGGTCCCCGGAGCCTCTGGTGTGTTTCGGGATGGTTTCGGACCAAGTTTGGATGATTTGTTGTTGTTGGTGTCTGGTTTTGTTCTTCACGAACGCGAAGAAGGATTTTTGGGGCTGCTAGTATTTGGCCATCACGAACGCGATGAAAAAGATGCGAACGTGGAGTAGAGGCTGGGGTAGCCTACGTGAACGCAACTTGGAGGTCGCGAACGCGAAGAGGAAGGGGACTTAGGGCCTGTTAGGCGTTAAGCCTTCGCGAACGCGGCTCGTGGCCCACGATCGCGCGGCATTGGGATATGAAGGCTTCGCGAACGCGACCAGTGGGTCATGAACACATTGAGTATATTTTTGGAATCGGTTGTTTTAGCCTTCGCGATCGCGAAGGTGCTCCCACGATCGCGATGAAGGACGGGCCTAGGCAGAATTATTTTAAGTCGGGATTGTTGCTCATTTCACTCATTCTCTCTTCGTTTGGACGATTTTTGGAGAGCTTCAAGGGGAGATTTCTATCGTCTACTGTAAGGTAAGTAATTCCCCCATAATGGTGGGAAAATACATGGATTATATGTGGATTTGAACATGAAAATTAGTAGAAATTATGAGATTTTGAAAGAAACTTAGAAATTGGTATTTTTGAATTTTTACCACGAAATTAGACATGGAATTAGGAATAAATTATATATTTGAGTTCGTGGTGTTATGGGTAAAGTTTATCTTTGAAAATATTCGAAATTTGGGCACGTAGGCCCGAGGGTCGACTTTATTCTTATGTGCTATATGTTGTGGGAGCTACGCACATATGAGGTGACGGGTGTCCGTGCATATGCTAGAATTCATGATTTTGTCCGTGTAGACTTAGGTTCACCCCATGCTATAATTGTACTAATTGAGTTTTCTTTGCTCATTTAATTCCTTTATTTCACATTACGACTTGAGACTACACTTGCATAGGGTGATAGACTCGCTATTGTAGAGATGTGATGAGCTACTTGATAATCCGCGAAATAATTTGTGCTTCCCTTCTGAATTTCTCCCTCGTTGTACGTACTCATTGCAAAGCTTTCCTTAAATTTCATAACTTACATGTATATTCGTGAGTGGGGTCAAGGACCCGTTAAAGGTTCTTATTCTAATGGGATCGGGCCATTCGCCTTGGCAGATTTTTTGCAGCACACTCTTATGGGAGCGGATCGTTCGCCTCGGCAGTATAATAGATGCATCTATGGTTCGTGCCGCTCGACCCTCGGCAGTGTACACATTATTATGGGATCGGGCCATTCGCCTTGGCTAGTTGGCAGTATCATATTCCTTATGGGATCAGGTCATACAACCACGGTATAATCGTACGTTATATCGCTAGCAGTCTGAATATTCACGAGATTTTTCTTCCACTGATGCCTCACATCTTATATAGTGTTTCTTATTCATTTGATATTTGCACTTGATATTTTCCGAGTTGTTGAAATAAAATATGAGATTGAGAAGTTTATATCGTTTAAAGAAATTTTCGTCCTTTGTTCCCAATATCAACTAGGGATCAAAAAGCACCAAATTTGATGAATTTTGAATGATTATGGTGGCTATCGTTTCATTCTACTATTACTATTGTTCTTCATATCTATTTAGGATTTAGCATACTGCTTTATTGGACCTCTAGTAAGTGTCGGTGTCGACCTCTCGTCACTTCTTCTCCGGGGTTAGGCTAGACACTTACTTGGTACGCGCTGATTTACGTACTCATGCTACAGTTGTTGTACTTATTGTGCATGTATAACATATCTGGTAGTCTTTTGGGCGCAAGGGCGCGGCTGTTGCAAGGACTTTTACGGTGAGCTGCATTCCATGTTACGATCCGCAGCATACAGAGTCTCCATCAGAGTTATTTATATTCTCTTGTCTAACTTGTATTCCAGACATAAGTATTATTATTATACTCCTTAGTAGATGCTCATGTACTTGTGACACCGGGTTTTGGGGGTTCCTACTGGATGTTCATTATTGTAGTTCTCGTAATTATTATCATTTCACCTTATAATTTATATTTTATACGGAATTTGGAAATAAAAATCATGGGTTTTCTGCGAGTACCAGACCTTACGCTACTTATTTAATGGGATTCATGATTTTAAAAATAATAAAATGAGTAACTAAGTTGATTAAGCATCGTTGGCTTGCCTGACGGCGGCGTTAGGCGCCATCACAACTTAAAGTGGATTTTGGGTCGTAACATCATCCATAGCACTAATCCGTCGATTTGGTTCTATACTCAGAATAGCTTCTGGATAGTTATAACACTCAAACACATCAACGGTCTTTGCAACTGCTAAAGTAAATCCCACATGATTTGTCACGACCCAATTTCACTTATAGGCCGTGATGGCACCCAACACTACAGCTAGGCAAGCCAACTAATAAATTAAACATATATCGATAAAATTTAACTCCAAAAAAAATAATAAGACACCAAATTCTACCAATTTGTGTGCGAAGACCTAGTGTCACAAGTGTATGAGCATCTAGTAGATTATACAAAACCTCACATACTGTCTGAAATAAAAATAGACATAATAAAAAATACAAGGAGAGACATTGGTAACTGCAGAACAGCTCAGAAAGGCAGCTCACCACTATGCCCCTAGATAACGTGGGTGTAAGACGATAGGTCCCCTACTAGTACTTGCCTCAGGTCCTGCACAAAAAGTACAGCAAGTATAGTATGAGTACGTAAACAACATGTACCCAGTAAGTATTAAGCCTAATCTCGAAGTGGTAGAGACGAGATGGCCGACTTTGACACTCACTATGGGTCAATAATAATAATTAAAATAAAACTAGAATATTTAAATGAGCATGATTCACAGAATTTACAATAATTTATTTAACCAGTAAAAATAATTAAATTCCTTCAAATGCAACAATTCTCAATATATTAATTAAATTCCTTCAATTCCAATAAAATTTCTAATTTAATTTACAAGAATGACAATAATTCCTTAACAAGAAGGAATAATAATTCTTTAAATTTCAAAGATTTTCAATTTATCAATTAGCTTCGCAAGCTGCAATAAACTATCAAAGTATCGTGTAATTATAATTATTAAGCACGATTTCTGCCGAGGTCGTACGGCCCGATCCAGAGTGTCGTGTATAATGCCGAGGGACGTGCAGCACGATCCATAGATGCATCTATCATGCCGAGGCGTTCGGCCCGCTCCACAAGAAAGGAGAATATTTTCTTATGTACCTCCGGAATGAGAGTATATTTATTATAAGATAAATTCAGGAGGAAGAACAATTTCTCTTAACAATTAATTAATTTAAACAGAAAATTTAAGTATATGAGATTTCCATCCTTTAATATTTTTATCTAACAATTCACAATATATATAATATTAATTAAACAAAGAATACAATTTATATAAGTAATTCATGCTTTGAGTCCTAAACTATCCGGACTTTAGCATTAATAGTAGCTACGCACGGACTCTCGTCACCTCATGCATACGTAGCCCCCACAATTAGCAACAATTATTACTTTAATTACCTATGGGGTAATTTTCCCCTCACAAGATTAGACAAGAGAATTACCTCATCTTGCTCCAATTTAATCTACTAGTAGGCCTTTTACTCGATTATCCAACTTTGATTGGCTCGAATCTAACCAAAATAATTCGATATAATCACTAAAATTTATAGGAATCAATTCTATAAGAAAATACTACATTTTCAATAAAAATTCTGAAATAAATTAAAAATTCGTCTGTGGGGCCCACATCTCGGAATTCAGCAAAAGCTACGAAATCCGATAACCCATTCAATTACGAGTCCAACCATACCAATTTCACTCAAATCAGACTCCGAATCGATACCGAAATCTCAAAAATTCGTTTATGTGAGATTTCTAAAAATTTCCCAAATTTCAATCTCAAAACACTAATTAAATAATGAGAACAATGATATATTTGTATTTATAGACCAAATCCAAGTTAGAATCACTTACCCCAATATCTTTTCCTTGAAAATCTATCAAAACTCGCCTCTGCTCAAGCTCCAATTTGTTAAAAATGGCGAATGGGAAGAATGCCCTCTTTTATAATTCTGCCCACGCAGCCCTCGATCATGACCTCGATCCTCGGCCTCGATCGTGTTTCGATCATGGCCTCGATCCTCGGCCTCGATCGTGGTTCGATCATTGCCTCGATCATGGCCTCGATCGTGGTTCGATCATGGCCTCAATTATGGACTCGATCTTGGGCTCGATCACAGCCCATAATATCCAGCAGAAGGAAACATTGCAGCAGCTTTTTAAGTCCAACTTTTGATCCGTTAACCATCCGAAACTCACCCGAGGCCCTCAGGACCTCAACCAAATATACCAACAAGTCCTAAAATATCATACGAACTTATTTGAAACCTCAAATCACCTAAAACGATGCTAAAACCACGAATTACGCTCTAATTCAAGCTTAATGAAACTTAGAATTTCCAACTTCTACATTCGATGTCGAAACCTATCAAATCAAGTCCGATTGACCTCAAATTTTGCACACAAGTCATAAATGACATAACGGAGCTATGAAAATTTACAGAACTTGATTCCGACTCTGGTATCAAAAAGTCAACTCCCCGGTCAAACTTCCAAACTTAAATTCTTGTTTTAGCCATTACAAGCCTAATTTCACTATGGACTTCCAAATAAAATTTTGATCACGCTCCTAAGTCCAAAATCACCATACAGAGCTGTTGGAACCTTCAAAATTCTATTCTGGGGTCGTTTTCTCAAAAATATTGACCGAAGTCAAACTTGGCCTTTTAAAGCCAACTTAAGGAACCAAGTGTTACGATTTCAACCCAAACACTTCCAAATCCCGAACCAACTATCCCCGCAAGTCATACGAAAAGTTAAGGAACGGGGTTCTAAAAGTTAAAATGACCGGTTGGGTCATTACATTCTCCACCTCTTAAACAAACGTTCGTCCTCGAACGGGTTTAGAATTCTACCTGGAGTGCCAAATAAGTGTGGATATCTGCTTCGCATGTTTTCCTGGGTCTCCCAAGTCGCTTCCTCGACTGGTTGGCCCCTCCACTGGACTTTTACTGCAAAAATCCTCTTGGACCTCAACTGGCGAACCTGTTTATCAACAATGGCAACTGGCTCATCTTCATAATCCAAGCTATTATCTAGCTGAACCGTGCTGAAGTCTAACACATGTGATAGGTCGGCATGATACTTCTAGAGCATAAATACATGGAAAACCGGATGAATTCCCGATAGACTGGGTGGCAATGCAAGCTCATAAGCAACCTCCCCAACTCGTCTCAACACCTCAAATGGGCCTATAAACCTTGGGCTCAATTTCCCATTTTTCCCAAATCTCATGATTCCCTTCATCGGCGAAACTTTCAAGAGAACTTTTTCACCTACCATAAATGATAAATCACGCGCTTTCTGATCCGCGTAACTCTTCTGTCTGGACTGCGCTGTACGAAGTTGCTCCTGAATCAACTTTACCTTTTCCAAGTCATCCTTCACCAAATCAGTACCAAACCACCCGATAGGCAAACGACATCGCCGACCATATAAAGCCTCAAATGGAGCCATCTCGATGCTGGATTGGTAACTGTTATTATAAGCAAACTCGGCCAAAGGCAAGAAACAATCCCACTGACCTCCAAAGTCAATCACACATGCCCTGAGCATATCCTCCAAAATCTGAATTGTCTGCTCTGACTGCCCGTCGGTCTACGGATGAAAGGCTGTGCTGAGCTTTACACAGGTCCCCAACTCACTCTGTACTGCTCTCCACAAATGTGAAGTAAACTGAGGACCTCTATCTGATATGATAGAAATTGGCACACCGTGCAACCGAAGTATCTCCTGAATATAAATTTGGGCCAACCTCTCTGAAGTATACGTAGTCACAACCGGAATGAAGTGTTCTGACTTGGTCAACCTGTCAATAATGACCCAAACTGCATCAAACTTCTGCAAGGTCCGCGACAATCCAACTACAAAGTCTATAAAGATGCGTTCCCATTTCCACTCTGGTATAGTCATCTGCTGAAGTAGGCCACCTGGCCTCTGGTGCTCATATTTAACTTGCTGGCCATTTAGACACCTAGCTACATACTCAACTATGTCCTTTTTCATTCGTCGCCAACAATAATGCTGCCTCAGGTCACGATACATCTTCGTAGCACCTGGATGAATAGAATACCGAGAACTGTGTGCTTCCTCTAGGATCTTCTTCCTCAGTCCATCCACATTAGGAACACATAAATGATCTTGGAGTCGCAGAACACCATCCACTCCAATAGTAACTTCCTTGGCACCACCCCGTAGTACCGTTTCTCGAAGAATCATTAAGTGTGGATCATCATACTGGCGAGCCTTGATCTGCTCAGATAGTGAAGACTGAGCTACAACACATGCAAGAACTCGGCTGGGCTCTGAAATGTCCAATCTCACAAGTCGGTTAGCCAAGGATTAAATATCCAAAGCTAATGGCCTCTCCTCTGCTGTAATGAAAGCCAAACTACCCATACTCTCCGCCTTTCTAGTCAAGGCATCTGCAACCACATTTGCTTTACCCGGATGATATAGGATAGTAATATCATAATCTTTCAGTAATTCCAGCCATCTGCGCTGCCTCAAATTTAGGCCCTCTGCTTGAACAAATGCTGCAAACTGCGATGATCAATGTAAACTTCACAAGACACCCCCATAAAGATAATGCCTCTAAATCTTAAGAGCGTGAACAATCGCAGCTAATTCCAAATCGTGTAATGGATAATTTTTCTCTTGGGCTTCAGCTGACGTGAAGCATATGCAATAACTCGCCCTTCATGCATCAATACACAACCCAAGCCAATGCGTGAAGCGTCGTAATACACTATATACATTCCCTAATCGGAAGGCAACACTAACACTGGTGATGTAGTCAATGTTGTCTTGAGCTTCTGAAAGCTCAATTCACAATCATCGGACCATCGAAACGGAGCACCTTTCTGGGTTAATTTGGTCAAAGGTGCTGCAATAGATGAAAAACCCTCCACAAACCGACGATAATAACATGCTAAACCCAGAAAACTCCTGATCTCAGTCGCCAAAGTGGGACGATGCCAATTTTGAACTGCCTTAATCTTTTGGGGATCAACTTTAATACCATCACCCGATACAATATGCCTCAAAAATGCTACAAACTCTAGCCAAAACTCACATTTGGAGAACTTAGCATATAGCTTTTGTTCCCGCAACCTCTGAAGCACCACTCTCATATGCTGCTCGTGCTCCTCCTTACTGCGCGAGTAGATCAAAATGTCATCAATGAAGACAATGACAAATGAATCAATAAATGGCCTGAATACCATGTTCATCATATTCATAAACACTGTTGGGGCATTAGTTAAACTGAAGGACATCGCCAGAAACTCATATTGACCATATCTAGTCCGAAAAGCAGTCTTCGGAACATCCGAATCCCTAATCTTCAACTGATGGTACCCCGACCTCAAGTCGATCTTAGAGAACACCCTAGCACCCTGCAACTGGTCAAATAGATCATCAATACGCGACAACAGGTACTTGTTCTTAATAGTGACTTTGTTCAATTGGCGATAATCAATACACATCCGCATTGTTCCATCCTTCTTCTTCACAGATAATAACGGTGTACCCCAAGGCGATATACTCGGCCTGACGAACCCTTTGGCTAGTAACTCCTCAAGCTGTTCTTTCAATTCTTTAAATTCTTTCGGACCCATGCAATACGGTGGGATAGATATATGCTGGGTATCTGGAGCCAAGTCAATACATAAATCAATATCCCGATTAGGTGGCATACCTGGAAGATCTGAAGGAAATACATCGGAGAACTCCCGAACTACAGAAACTGAATCAATAGCCGAAGTCTCTGCAGTAGTATCCCGAACATAGGCTAGATAAGCCAAACAACCTTTCTCAACCATGTGTTGAGCCTTTATAAAAGAAATAACTCGATTAAATGAACTAATAGACGAACCCTTCCACTCCAGCTTAGGTAATGCTGGAATAGCCAAGGTAATAGTCTTGGCATGACAATCTAGAATAACATGATATGGAGATAACCAGTCCATGCCCAGAATAATTTCAAAATCGATCATCTCAAGCAATATGAGATCTGCTCTAGTTTCATAACCACAGAATGTAATAATACAAGACCGGTAGATACGGTTCACAACAACATAATCGCCCACAGGAGTGGACACATAAACAGGAGTACTCATAGACTCACGAGAAACACCCAGGAATGGAGCAAATAGAGATGACACATATGAATACGTAGATCCTGGATCAAATAATACTGAGGCATCTTTGCCGCAAACAGAAATAATACATGTAATCACGGCATCTGAGGCCTCTGCATCTGGTCTGGCCGGAAAAGCATAGAACCGAGCTGGAGCACCAACTGGCTGGCCTCCGCCTAGCTGACCTCCACCTCTAGGACGGCCCCTACACACCTGCCCTCTACCTCTTGGTGGTCTGACTACTGGTGGAGCAACTGGTGTGGTAATCATAGGCTGCTGACCCTACTGCACTGGTCTACCCCGCAGTCTGGGGCAGAATCTTCGTATGTGACTGGGATCCTTGCTCTCATAACAACTTTTCGGTGCGATAAGATGCTGACTAGAAGTCTGGCCCTGGTGAACTGAATACCCACTAGAAGTACCATGAATAGCTGGTGGGCGATAAGAACTCTCTGGTATAGCACTGAGATAGGGTCGCACTGGAGCACCTCGAGGAGGTGGTGGTGCTGGATATGGGGGCCTGCTGGACTGCCCTCTCACGAACTGACCTATGCCCCCAGACGGAGTACCTGTGAACTCTCTAGAATACCTAAACCGCTTATCTCTAGTAACCTTCTCTCGGCTACGCTGCCGTACACCCTCAATCCTTTAGGCTATCTCTACGACTAGCTCATAAGAAGTACCCATCTCAACCTCTCGAGCCATAGTGGCCCGAATGCCAGTATGTAAACCAGCTACAAACCTTCATACTCTCTCCGCCTCAGTAGGGAGTATCATAAGTGCATGGCGAGATAACTCAATGAACCTCGTCTCATAATCGGTCACTAACATCTGACCCTGCTGGAGCTGCTCAAACTGAAACCGCAACTTTTCCCTCTGAGAGGGTGGAATATACCTGTCTAGGAAGATACGGGTGAACCTATCTCAAGTTGTGGGAGGAGAATCTGCTGGTCTGCCAAGAACATAAGACTGCCACCATCTACGGGCTCTGCCTTCTAGCTGAAAAGTAGCAAAGTCTACCCCATGAGACTCCAATATCCTTATATTGCACAGTCTATCTTTGCAACGATCAATGAAATCCCGGGGATCCTCATGTCGCTCACCCCCAAACACAGGAGGATGTAGTCTAGTCCATATGTCCAATAGTTTCTGAGGATCAGCGGCTATAGCTGGCCTGGGCTCAGGTGTAGCTGCTGCCACTGGTTGGGCTCCACCCACTGGTAGTGCACCCTGGGTATGATATACAGCAGTTGCCTGTCCATGAGCCTGTGCGGTAAGGGTCTGTGCTCCCCCGCCCGCTTGAGATGTGCTGGGTCTACCGAAAATAAACCGGCATGAGTCATAGTGTCCATGAACCGCAACATACGACCCATGACATCCTGAAATCCCGGTGCATATATGAAATCCACCGGAGCTGGATCTGCCACAGGCACCTCACCCTGTTCCTCAACAATGGGATTCTCTACTGGACCCACTGGCGGCATAACTGGAACAGTCCTGGGACGTCTTCGCCCTCTACCACGGGCTGGAGCCCTCCCTCGGCCTCTAACAACTGGGGGAGTAGCTCTTCCTTGGTTTGGAACCTTATTAGAGCGTGTTCTCACCATCTGAGAGAGAATAAGAGAAGGATATTTAGAACTACATCAATTGCACGATGGAATATGAAGAAAAGTTATTTCCTAATACCCTATAGCCTCTCGAAGATAAGTACAGATGTCTCCGTACCGATCCGCAAGACTCTATTAGGTCTGCTCATAACTTGTGAGGCCTACATGAACCTAATGCTCTGATACCATGTTGTCACGATCCAATTTCACCTATAGGTTGTGATGGCGCCCAACACTACAGTTAAGCAAGCCAACTAATAAACTAAACATATATCGATAAAATTTTAACTCCAAGAAAAATAATAAGACACCAAATTCTACCAATGTGTGTGCCAAGACCTGGTGTCACAAGTGTATGAGCATTTAGTAGATTATACAAAACCTCAAATACTGTCTGAAATAAAAATAGACAGAATGAAAAATACAAGGAGAGACACTGGTAGCTGCAAAACGGCTCAGAAAGGCAGCTCACTACTATGCCCCTAAATAACGTGGGTGTAAGACGGTAGGTCCCCCACTAGTACTTGCCTCAAGTCCTGCACAAAAAGTGCAGCAAGTGTAGTATGAGTACGTAAACAACGTGTACCCTGTTAGTATCAAGCCTAATCTCGAAGTGGTAGAGATGAGATTACCGACTTTGACACTCACTATGGGTCAATAATAATAATTGAAATAAAACTAGAATATTTAAATCAACACGATTCACAGAATTTACAATAATTTATTTAACAAGTAGAAATAATTAAATTCCTTCAAATGCAACAATTCTCAATATATTAATTATATTCCTTCAATTCCAATAAAATTTCTAATTTATCAATTAGTCTCATTTACAGGAATAACAATAATTCCTTAACAAGCAGGAATAATAATTCTTTAAATTCCAAAGATTTCTAAATTATCAATTAGCTTCGCAAGCTGCAATAAACTATCAAAGCATCATGTAATTATTATTATTAAGCACGATTTCTGTCGAGGTCGTACGGCCCAATCCAAAGTGTCGTGTACACTGCCGAGTGACGTGTGGCACGATCCATAGATGCATCTATCCTGCCGAGGCGTTCGGCCCGCTCCACAAGAAAGGAGGACATTTTCTTATGTACCTCCGGAATGAGAGTATATTTATTATAAGATAAATTTAGGAGGAAGAACAATTTCTCTTAACAATTAATTAATTTAAACAGAAAATTTAAGTATATGAGATTTTTATCCTTTAATATTTTTATCTAACAATTCACAATATATATATATATATATATATATATATATATATATATATATCAAATAATATTAATTAAACAAAGAATACAATTTATACAAGCAATTCATGCTTTGAGTCCTAAACTACCCGGACTTTAGCATTAATAGTAGCTACGCACGTACTCTCGTCACCTCGTGCGTACGTAGCCCCCACAATTAGCAATAATAATTACTTTAATTACATATGGGGTAATTTTTCCCTCATAAGATTAGACAAGAGACATACCTCGTCTTGCTCCAATTTAATCCACTAGTAGATCTTTTTCTCAATTATCTAACTTTGATTGGCTCGAATCTAGCCAAAAATAATTCGATACAATCACTAAAATTTATAGGAATCAATTCTATAAGAAAATACTACATTTTCAATAAAAATCCTGAAATTAATTAAAAGTTCGTCAGTGGGGCTCACATCTCGGAATCTGACGAAAGTTATAAAATCCGATAACCTATTCAATTACGAGTCCAACCATACCAGTTTCACTCAAATCCGACTTCGAATCGATACCGAAATCTCAAAAATTTGTTTCTATGAAATTTCTAAAAAATTTCCAAATTTCAATCTCAAAACACTAATTACATGATGAGAACAATGATATATTTGTGTTTATAGACCAAATCCATGTTAGAATTACTTACCCCAATGTCTTTTCCTTGAAAATCTATCAAAAATTGACTCCTCTCAAGCTCCAATTTGTTAAAAATGGCGAATGGGACGAATGCCCTCTTTTATAATTCTGCCTAGGCAGCCCTCGATCATGACCTCGATCATGGCCTCGATCCTCGGCCTCGATCATGGTTCGATCATGGCCTCGATCATGGCCTCGATCTTAGGGTCAATCTTGGGCTTGATCATAGTTCAGAATATCCAGCAGAAGGAAAAATTGCAGCAGCTTTTTAAGTCCAACTTTTGATTTGTTAACCATCCGAAACCCACCCGAGGCCCTTGGGACCTCAACCAAATATACCAACAAGTCCTAAAACATCATACGAACTTATTTGAAACCTCAAATCACCTAAAACGACGTTAAAACCACGAATTACGCTCCAATTCAAGCTTAATGAAACTTAGAATTTCCAACTTCTACATTCGATGTCGAAACCTATCAAATCAAGTCCGATTAACCTCAAATTTTGCACAAAAGCCTTAAATGATATAACGGAGCTATGGAAATTTTCAGAACTGGATTCCGACTCCAGTATCAAAAAGTCAACTCCCCGGTCAAACTTTCAAACTTAAATTCTTGTTTTAGCCATTTCAAGCCTAATTTCACTACGGACTTTCAAATAAAATTCTGATCACGCTCCTAAGTCCAAAATCACCATACGGAGATGTTGAAATCATTAAAATTCTATTTTGGGGTCGTTTTCTCAAAAATATTGACCGAAGTCAAACTTGGCCTTTTAAAGCCAACTTAAGGAACCAAGTGTTCCGATTTTAACCCAAACACTTCCAAATCCCAAACAAACCATCCTCCCAAGTCATAAATCATTAAAAGTACATACGGGAAATTTTATTAGGAATGCGGTTCTAAAAGTTAAAATGTCTGGTTGGGTCATTACATGATTCATATATCCAAGAAGATTCCCATCAACTATGTTTGCAAACCTTTGCGGTCGGTTGATCACTCTCTTCTCTCTTCCTGTTGCAATGCTATATGGTGGTTGTTGCACAGGTGCATCAAAAATATCATATTGATCAATATTTTACACCTCCTTCACTTCTTCTACTTTAGAACTACTGGGTTGATCTAGTGGAGATTCAATTTCCAGCTCTATGCGGTCACTGACACCAAAATTTGTTTCTGCTATTGTCTTCTCCCTCTGACTGTCCAGTGAGGCAGATTCATTGAATGTTACATCCATACTGAATTAGCTCGAGAGTCTTTTGATCTGTGCACCACAACTTATAACATTTCACTCCAGTTGCAAACACCCTAGAAATATGCACTTTGAAACGCCCTCGGCTCAAGGTTTCCATCCCTCACATGAGCATAAGCAGGACAACCAAATATCCTTAAATTTGAATAATCAGTAGGCGAACTAGACCATACCTCAAAAGGAGTTTTGAACTCAATAGCTGTGGATGGAGATCTATTGACCAAATAACAAGCTATATTGATTGCTTCAGCCCAAAAATCCTTGCTAACACATGAGTGTGAAAGCATGCTCCATGCTCTATCACAAAGCGTTCTGTTCATACGTTCTACAACACTATTTTGTTGTGGTGTTCCGACATAAGTATGGCGTCTCACTATGCCTTCTCTGTTGCAGAAATTATTAAACTCAGAATTGCAAAATTCCAACCCATTGTCAGTTCGAAAATGCTTAACTTTTCTTTCTTTCTGCCTCTCAACCATCGTCTTCCATTTAACAAATGTCGAAAATACCTCATCTTTTGTTTTCAGAAAATACACCCACACCAACCTTGAGTAATCATCAATCAAAGTCATAAAATACCTGGCACCACTCTTGGAGGGAACTCTGTTTGGACCCCACAAGTTTGAAGGTATATAATCTAACTTGTCTCTGGTCTTGTGCGCGGACTTCTTGTTGAACTGTACCCTTGTCTATTTACCAAACACACAATATTCACAAAAATTCAAAACTTGATTTTTGTATCCATTCAACAAATTCTGCTAACTCAACAAAGACAATTCCTTATCACTCATATGACCAAGTTGCACATGCCACAACTGAGACTGATTCAGATCACTTTTTTCAGAAGCTACAACAGTTTTCCCTTCAACTATATCGGCCTGAAGATGATACAATTTAGAATGCAGTTTACCCTCTATGAGCACCATAGAGCCTTTACACACTTTAAGTATTCTATTCTCGGAGTGAAACTTATACCCTTGATCATCCAATGTCGAAAGAGAAATCAAATTCCTCTTTATCCGAGGAACATGCCAACACTCAATGTTTCTGATAATTCCATCGAACATTCTCAATTTAATGTTACTAATCCCCTCTAATGGTAATGGATTATCATCTCTCATATAGACAGTTCCACTCATTTGCTTGTAAGTTACAAACCAATTCTTGTGTGGACACATGTGGAAAGTAGCACCAGAATCAAGAACCCAAGAATTCTGTCCATGACTAGAACTCATAGCACAGACTTCTCCTACATAGTCACTATCATCATCATTATTGCCAGTTTCAACAATATTTGCCGAATTATCTATTTTCTGCTTTCCTCTTTTCTCCTTCAGCTTAGGACAATCTCTCTTGTAGTGACCTTGCTCCCCGCACTCATAACAATTTTGCTTTCTTACTCTAGACTTTGATCTGGCTGTTGACGTTTTTCTGTTAAAGTCATTTTGTTGTGTTCTTCCTCTACTCAAAAGACCTTCACCCTCAATTCTGCTATCCGAAAGCTCTTTTTCAACTCTTTAGATTTTAGTGCGTTACCAATATCTTCCAGTGAAATACTGTCTTTCATATATAGCAGCGAATCGACAAAAGTATCATAAGACGGTGGTAAAGAACATAACACTATCAAGACACGATCCTCACTCTTAATTTTGATATTCATGTTCTTCAGATCCATTATAATTGAATTAAACTCATCAATGTGAGTTTTAATAGGTGTACCTTCGTTCATACGGAGATTGTATAACCTCTTTTGCAGGTTGAGGCGGTTTGTCAGTGATTTCTTAGAATACAAATCTTCCAGCTTCTTCCATGTCATTACTGCAAACGTTTCTTCAGCAATTTTCCGAAGAACGCTATCTGTAACGCTCATGAAGATCGCACTCAAAGCTCTCTCCTTCAAGTCTGCCTTCTATGTCTCTTTCATCTCTTCAGGAAAATCCTCATCAATTGTTTTCCATAACCCCTGTAACACCATGGACGATTTCATTCTAATCTTCCATAGACTGAAACTAGAATCCCCGTCAAATTTCTCTACTTTGTACTTTGTTGAAGATGATGAAGACATCTTACCCTAGATTATATGTAGAAACCCGAACCTTGCTCTAATACCAATTGTTGCGGAAGATTGTGGGTTAACTGGCACACAATCACACACAAGAAAAATAGAGAAGAAAAATCTACATAAGGATTTAACGAGGTTCGGCTAAGCCTAATCCTCGGGGCAAAAGCAGAGAGAGTTTTCCACTATGAATGAGAAGAAAAGCGCAATACAATCTATAGAATCCCCAACTACAACCCCTATATATAGATCCTAAATAGTCCCAAACGTATAAGAGAAAGGTTTCCCAATTTGACAAAGACAATAAATTTTCCTTTCCCAAATCTATTAGAACAATGGGTTTTCCCAAATTTATAGGAATTATAGGTTTCCTAATAATACAAGGAAATAATTTATGCCACAAAATAACATCAAGAAAGTGCAGTGGTAATGTTGGAGTCTCAACAAGAAATTTTGACAATTGTTAAATTTTCTCAGCTCCTTACATTCTTCTTAGCAATATATTTGTAATGGAGCTCACTTTTTTATACTCAACCCATGGATGTTATTTAATGAAATTCCCTTATAAATACTAGTATTCGTGCTTGTGCAATTTTTGGCCTTATTCAAATAAAACTTTAATTTTGTAATACTCTGTGGATCAATAGATGTCTAGTTTTCTGGTGGCCGTCCGAGAAAAGAGAAAAGTTGATGTGTCTAGTAATAAAAGTACTCTTAAAATGCTAATATATTTTGTTTGCATCAATATTAAGTTGTAAGTAGTTTCTTGTATTGGTTGGATTTTTAGCTATGTCAAATATCTCTGTACATGTATTGTAAAACAAATTATTCGATGGTTTGTGTGTTATATGTGCAATATATATGCCACCAACAGAATATTTGTTCCCATAGAAAAGATGACTGATGTCCTATCAATTGACAACAAAGTGGCCGTTCTTATTAAGTGCAAAACACAAATGATACAAATCAAGACCAGACTCATCTATCTACGGACATAAGGGCAAATTGAAATATTTTCTTTAGTCATTCCCATACAGAGTGGGTAGCATTAAAAGAATTATTAATAACCATATTCCTTTCCCTATGGACTGAGTCTATCATTTCTGATTTGCTTTTCACATTTTTTTACCTATCTATCTATCTATATTATTACAAAAGCATGAATACAATGTCGGTTTATAAAAATAACCTTATAATATTAAGCATAATAACTCATAATAAAAGGGCATAACCGAAATTCTAGATATTAGCCTTATAATCCTATTAGTTTTAGGATATAATACTACATGTTAGGAATCCTACATGATTATCTTTAGGAATGCTATTAGTACAATTACTTGCCGGCTGTCTAATTCATATAAAATTGAACAGGTAAATTTCTTTAGTAATGTAATCCTATTACTTTTAAGATATGCTTTTAAAAATTTCTATTACTAATTTAATTTGAAAACGTGTTATAATGTCCTATTACTAATTTAATTTGAGAATGTACTATATTGTCCAAATCCAAAATAGCCCTAAAATATTAAACATAAGAATTCATAGGGAAATGGCATAACTGCAATAACTTATTTTTTAGACTACAATACCTTCTATGCTAATTTTTAATATTTAAGATTTTAAAATTAATAAAAAAAATTATTAAATTATTAGTAAAAATATGTAGGAAGGTTTATAAAATCAATTTCATCAGAATCCTCCGTATTGACAATACATTACCACTCCATAATGTCCAATATAAAAAAAAAACAAAAATTAAATGGACTGCATAAAGAGTTAAAATTTAGAAAAAAAATACCCCCACGATAATTTTTTGTTATATTATATTTGAATTATATTCATGCTCAAATAATATATGTTTTTTTATCAATTTTTCATGTAATATTAAAAAATACCCAATTATTAAAGAACAACTAAGAAAATATTTAAGAATATAAATGTGTGAGAAAGAGAAAAAAATGGTAGGTAAGAGTTAATACCACTAATGATTCTACACACATAAAGATCTAAAAGTGAAATGTCAAATGAATCTTTTACTCTTTGAAAATAAAATTTATGGTGAATAAAATTATAATTAAGATTAAAATATTCAAAACAAGAAATGAACTAATATTAAGATCTGAATTAAAATAGAATAAATTATTTTTATGTTAAAATTAAATAATTAAATCTTTTAATTAATTATTTCGCAAGAGAATCTAATTCAATTATCTTTTAAATTTATCATATGAGTAAAATTCTTATTCAAGTTAAAAATAAATCTTAGGGTATATAAATTTATTCCATAAAAGAGAGTTAGAACACAAAGTAAAAAGGTTAATATATTATTAAGAATCAAAATGCTACACAAGTGTATGAGGAAGCACAATCGAAACTAAATCCTAAACAAGAACAAGCTTTCAAGACTATGCTATAACGGAATTATTCTTTGTAGATTCCTCTGGCGGAATCGAAATAATATTTCTATGTCACGCATTACTTGCAAATATCATATCAAGAGGCATGAAACTGTTAGCAATAATAGTAAGTGGTGTACCAATAATAATTTATTGTGAGGCCACCCACTTTAGATTTAATATACCTCTTCAAACAACTTAAATAACTATCACAAATATATCAAAGCAGAGCAATGGTGCTAACTTATAAGGAAAGCAAAATTGATAATATGGGATGAAGCACTTATGGCTAAGTGTCAAACGGAGTTCTAGAGATATATTGGATATTAATGAACCGTTTGGTGAAAAATTAATGATTTGGGAGGTAATTTATGCCAAGTACTACCAGTAATTCTAAAATCGACAAAAGCAGAGACTGTAAAAGCGAGCTTGCCAAAGTTATACTTCTGGCCTCAAATAAAAAAGATTCAACTGACAAGAAATATAAAGTAAGAACAGATCCTATTCAGTGTCTTCTTGTTTCGTGTTGGAAATGAATAAGAGCATCCAATAAAAGAAGAGATGGTTTGTGATGACCCAAAATGTCATCCTTAAATTTAATAAGTAATTATGTATTCTAAGACCTTGAAAAACACCATTTATCTTTTCTCGACTTGCATGCACAGTCCGTAAAATTTTCTAGAAAGTTTTCATGTGAAAAATGAATTAAAATGTGAAATAGGGTTTTAAAATTCAAGTGAGTTGACTTTGGTCAACATTTTTAGCAAACGGACCCAGATCAGTATTTTGACAGTTTCGGTAGCTCCGTATCGTGATTTAGGACTTGAGCGTATGCCTGGAATTTAATTTGGAGGTCCCTAACTTAAGTTATGACCATTTAACGAAACTAGCAATTTAAAGGCTAAAGATTTCCAAGTTTGACCACGGGGTTGACTTTTTAATATCGGGGACGGAATCCGATTCGAAAAATTGGAATAGCTCTGTTATGTCATTTATGACTTGTGTGCCAAATTTAAAGTTATTCCGGATTCATTTAACATGTTTTGGCACAAGATTTGTAAATTGAAAAGTTTGGAAACTCAAAAGATCGAATCGAGGTGTGAATTATAATTTCAGCATCGTTTGACGTGATATGAGACCCCGAGTAAGTCCATATAATATTTTAGGACTTGTTGGTATATTTGGCTGAGATCCCGAGGGTCTCGGGTGGATTTCGGGTGGTCAACGGAATTTAATTTTGGCATTTCAAGAACGTTCGACATCGTTTCTTCAAGAATAAGTGGTATCCTATTAAGCAAATGAATTTCAAATTCAGTTTTGATGGAAGCATTAGATCCGTATTGAAATTTTGGAGCCATAGCAAAAAGAATCCTCGAATTCGGATATCGTTTGAGAGAGTTATGCCCATTTTCGTGTCGGAAAAGATTTTTCGTAGCCGCCAACGCCCAGGGTAGCGTGGGGCGCTAGCCCTGGCGCTGGAAATTATTGGTGTTCTGGAAAGTGCGCCACAGGCAGTGCCCCACGCTACCTGTGGCGCTCGAAAACGCCAGAAACCCCATAAAACGGGGAGTTTAGCCATTTTACTCATTTTTGAGTTTGGGGAGCTCGATTTAGGTAATTTTTGGGCGATTTTCATGGGAAAAAATTGGGATAAGTGTTCCTTATCCTATATTGATTATATTTCATGAATCCATGAATTTATGGAAGAAAAATCAGATTTTTACAAAACCTTCCAAAAATGTAAAATGAAGATTCGAAGGTCAATCTGATGTCGGAATTTGATAATTTTTGTATGGTTGGACTCATCTCGGAATGGGTGTTCGGACTTCGTAAGTTTTTTCGAGATTTGAGATATGGGCCCCACTGTTAATTTTTAAAGTGAATTTCGGATTTTTATCCGAAAAATTAGTAAATTCATATGGAATTAATTCCTACGATTTGTATTGAGTATATCGAATTATTTGTAAATAGATTTGAAACTTTTGGAGACAAATTTAAAAGGAAAAGCTGTGGTCGAGTAATTTATTGGAATTTGCATAGCGAGGTAAGTATCGTGGTTAACCTTGACTTGAGGAAATAGAACCCTTAAATTATTTGTTATGTGAAATGCATGTGAACGACGTATAGGCGAGGTGACGAGTGTCTATACGTCGTCAAATTAATTATTTGCATAATTATTTGAAAATCATAAATTGTTCTAAGACACGAATTAATTGTTATAATAATTATTTCTTTCCTATTCTTTGACAAATATTAATTCTTGAATTCCTGCAATAATTGTTACATGCTATTTGATTTATGTGTATTAATTGCTATTTGACATTTAGCATATTAAATATTAAACTGTCTATTTTCTCCCCGATTTTCACAATAAATTTCTAATTGTCATTGCTTATTTCATAATTAAATCATAACTATTGAATGCTTGTTGTTTTAAAATTTTATATTAATTGTTGCATTTATTGGGGCAATTTATTCTATAAGAATTGGTAAATGAATATATTGGAGAAGCGGGTTGCGCGCCGCAACAGAGTTGATTGAAATGAATATATTGGAGGATCGGGTTGCACGCCGCAACAGACTTGTTTAAAAGTCCATATTGGAGGATCGGGTTGCACGCCGCAACAGACTTGTTTAAAAGTTAATATTGGAGGATCGGGTTGCACGCCGCAACAGACTTGTTAAAAAGTTAATATTGGAGGATCGGGTTGCACGCCGCAATAGACTTATTGAAAAGTCAATATTAGAGGATCGGATTGCACGCCGCAACAGACTTATTTAAAAGTCTATATATATACTTGATTGAAATAAATATATGTCATACTTGATTAAAAGAAAAATATTGGGAGAGTGGGTTGCACGCTGCAACAGAATTGAATGTGAATATATTGTGAGAGCGGGTTGCACGCTGCAACAGAATTTATGGAAATGATAATTGGTTATAACTGCTGAGTTGGCTTCAACCATTATAAATGAGTTACCTGATTTATTTCTATTATTGATGTTGTTACTAATATTGCGTACAGGTTAATGTAAGTGAACCGCCTTAGCCTCGTCACTACTTCGTCGAGGTTAGGCTCAATACTTACCAGTACATGGGGTCGGTTGTACTGATACTACACTCTGCACTTCTTGTGCAGATTTCGGAGTTGGTCCCAGCGGCGTACCATAGACTTGCTCGGATTTCAGCTACTCAGAGGAGACTTGAGGTATAATTGCACGGCGTTTGCAGTTCTGAAGTCCCCGTCTACTGTACCTTAGTTGTGTGTTTATTTCAGATAGCTTTATTTTATTCAGACCTTTATTTTTATTATTTTAGAAGCTTGTGCACTTGTGACACCAATTCTGGGATGGTATTTAGACACCGTTATTTTTATGGATTATTCACTATATTTCAGACCTTACTTCCGCATTTGTTTCTTTATTATTAATAAATTTAAAAATTATTTTAAAATGGCTAATATTATTTTAACGTTGGCTTGCCTAGCAAGTGAAATGTTAGGCGCCATCACGGTTCGAAGGTTGGAATTTCGGGTCGTGACATGGTGCTTCCTAAACACTGGTTATCAATCCCAATGGTAATAGTAGTGCATTTAATAAGAGAATTATTTCTATCATTAGATTAAAACGTAATTTGTGCAAATCGCATGATAGAATTAAAAAGATATCTTAGCTAGCAGAAATGAATATGTTGATAAACTAAATAAAAGGTTGATTGCAAAATTTTATAGTAAAAACAAAATATTTTTCTGTTTTTGGCTCAACAGAAAATGATCTCAATAATTACTACCAAGAAAAAAACTTAAATACTTTAATACCAAGTGGCATTCTACCATAAATGTTTGTTGTCAAGTTTATTATTTCTTACGTATGTTAGTGTCACCATATATATAATAGACTAAGTTGATCTTTCATTGTATATAGGTTGATTTTGAACAAAAATATGCCCGCTATGCTACTAAAAAACTTAAATACGCCGAATAGCTTATGCAATAGTACACATATGGTATATATAAGTTTTGACAATACTGTCACACATGCAAAAATTATGATACTGGTCAATGTACTTTTAAGTATATTTTTATCCCTGAATTCAACTTTCGTCTTTCGAAACTAAGGAATATCCTTTTAAATTTGTGTGAAAATAATTTTTAGTATGTTTATGTTTTACAAATATAATGAATAAAGCATAAAGACAAACATCCTAAATATTTAACTATATTTACCGCAATATATTTTCTTGCACGAACAACTATATGTTGCACTTTCAAGAGGGATATCAAGATCGACAACAAGAGTTCTGGTTAAGGCAGAGCAACAAAAGCATTAGGAGGGAACATGTACAAAACAATATTGTCCACAAAGAAGTGTTCTTTAAGATACCATCACATTAAATACTTTTAAATTATAATACATAAATATCTAACTAACATGACAACATTGATTATTTGTGTAAGTTTTGATGATGTCCTTTTATTTTAAATTCATGTATGTAACGACTCGAACAGTCGTTCCGAGAGTTATAGCCATGTCTCCCCATTTTTGCTTCTTTATGTGTTGTTCAACTGTGTTGAGTTGCATCGAGTTGATAGGTTTGGGTCCGGAGTAGTTTTGGAGTGAAATGAACACTTAGTCCCTTAGTTAGAAAGCTAAGTTAGAAAAGTCAACCGGAAGTTGACTTATGAGTAAACGAATTCGGATTTGGATTTTTATGATTCGATTAGCTTCGTTGGGTGATTTTAGACTTAAGAGTATGTCCGGATTGTAATTTGGAGGTCCGTGGTAGAATTAGGCTTGAATTGGCGAAAGTTGAAAGTTTAGAAGTTCTTAGGCTTGAATCCGAGGTTGATTTGGTGTTTTGGTGTTGTTTTGGGTGTTCCGAAGGTTCAACTAAGTTTGGGTAGCGATATATGACTTGTTGGAATTATTGGTTGAGGTCCCGAGGACCTCGGGTGAGTTTCGAATAGGTTTGGGTTGTGTTGCGCTCGTTCTTCTTATGTTTCGACGTCGTTTCTTGAAGCATAAATGATATCATATTGAAAAAATGAGCTCCGATTTATTTTTTAATTGAAGAATTAGATCCGTATCATAATTACGGACCCGTAACAAAAAGAATCATCGAATTTGGACATCGTATGAGAATTTTATGGTTAATTTACTAAGAATTAGGTTGCCAGATTTTTCAGATTAATTACGAAATTGCTACTGCCGGCGTATTTAAAAATTTGCACTATTTACAAATATTGAAACCAACATATCTCCTTCATTATAAGGTCAAATTGAGTGATTCAAAAGCTTAACTTGACTAGAATTTCACAAAAAATTCATTGGAGGCATAAAAAGAGAGTTTCGGGATCATTTGGAATGAGAAACGAGGCAGAATAACTGACAGAAAAATATATAAAACGAGGGTTTGTTCATTCGATCATATTTTGAGTTGGGGAGCTCGGATTTGGGCGATTTTGGGTGCGATTTTTACCATAAGGATTGGGGTAAGTGTTCTCTACTCGGTTTTGGTTATATTTCATGAATCCATCTTCGTTTTTGGGATTTGATTGATGATGTCAAAGTGAAATTGAGGGAGTTAGGGCTTGAGTTTTGGAGAGATTTAGGTAGGGATTTGAGGGATCAAACGGAGTCCGATTTTGATAAATTTTATATGGTAAGACTAGGTAGACGACGAGGGTTTTGATTCTGCCATTGTTGACTGGTTCCGAGACGTGGGCCCGGGGGCCGGGTTTTGGCCGGTTTCGGATTTTTGGTATATTTTGTAGTTTTTATTGTGGAATTCGATTTGTTAGCCTATGTTGATGGTATTAATCTGATTATGGTTAGATTTGGAGCTTTTGAAGACCGAGTCCAGAGACGAAGGCATCCCAGAGTAGGATTTTATGTTGTTAAGGTAAGTAACAGTTTTAACTCTGGCTTTGAGGGTATAAACCCGGAGAATTTGATATCGTGTGACTGTTGAAAGGCGATACTCACGCTAGGTGACGGGCGTATGGGTGTATATCTCGAGGGATTGAGAGTTGGTCCGTCCCGTGAGGCCTCATGACCATCATCTATGTTTACGTAGTTACTTGTTGTTGAACTTGTCTGCCTTCATGTTAGAGATCATGCTTAGGCTTTATTCATGCTCACATTATTTGTACTCAGTCATAGAAATTATTGTACATGTTTACCTCAGTCTCTATTATTTGCTAATATGCTGTGATACTTGATGTGGGCTGTGTTCCCTTATTTGTTGATGATGTTGAGGCTAGTGAGGTACATGATTGAGTGAGGCCGAGGGCCTGTGAGGATATTAATACCATAGCGCGTGAGTTATCCGTGTAGCACGTGAGTTGACCGTGTGGGTCCAAGTATTGATATCATAGCGCGTGAGTTGTCCGCGTAGCATGTGAGTTGACCGTGCGAATTCAGGTATTGATATGATGGCATGTGAGTTGTCCGTGCTTAGCGCTTGGGCTTTGGGAGCCCCTCCGGAGTCTGTACACATCCCTAGTGAGCGCAGAATGTTGAGCGTTGAGTGCTGAGTGCGAGTGCTGAGTGATAGAGTGACATTGCTGTGAGGTTGCATTTACTTTTTTTGTTGTTGCATTTACCTGTTAATTTTCCTTGTAGTCTTACTGATTTATGAAATTACCTGTCTACTCCTGTTTGTACTTAATTATGGAAATAATAATTGGATTATTCTGCTTAGCTCGTCACTGCTGCTCAGTTCCTTATTTATTTCTGTAACTACTGAGTCGGTTATACTCATGCTACACCCTGCACTTTATGTGCAGATCCAGGTGAGTTAGAGCACGGCGATCGTTGAGTTCAGGCCGTCTATCTTTGGAGACTGCAAGGTAGCTGTTAGCGTCCGCAGGACCTTGTTACTCCTTTTGTCATTTCTTCTTTTGGACAGTTAGACAATTTATATATCTTAGTTTATAGTTTTAGACGCTCATGACTTAGTGACACCCCGATGTTTGGGGCTTGTTTCCGTATTTTTCTATATTATATTTAGAGTTGATTTAGTTTATGAAAAATTTAAATGTTAAAATATTTTATTAAATTCTTATAATCGATTTAGTAGTAATATTTTGGGAAGTAGGCTTGCCTAGTAACACGATAGGCGCCATCACGACTATGGTTAGATTTTGGGTCGTGACAATGTATTATGCTATTGTAAAAATATTTTTTGGCATTTAGATGATTGTTGTATTATTTACATAAAATTTCTCTTATTAATTAAATTTTATTGTTCCTTCATATAAATAATTATTTAAATCATCACGTGTCATTATTAACGTGCAACGCACATTCATAGATACTAGTAGTATATTAAAAGCATGAAGGCCCTTAGCTGTCACGACCCAAAAATCACCTAGTCGTGATGGCACCTAACCCAACCCGCCAGGTAAGCCAATTAACAACTATCCAATTTAGATGAGATTTACTAAGAAAAGAAAGGATAATAAAACTGCTTTTATACAAGAATTCCCAAGGACTGGTAGTACAAATTACGAGCTTCTAAGATTAGAATTTACAAAGCCGGTATGAAATGAATACATCATCTGTTCGAAATATACATAAACAGGTTTTTATAAATCTAAGGCTACCATGAATAAGAGGCAGCTATAACCGGCGGAACGCAGGTACGTCTTCAAATCCCGCTCCCGCCGATCATAGCAACATCAACATCCAATATCTACACGCAAGGTGCATAACTGTAGTATAAGTACAACCGACCCCATGTACTCAATAAGTAACAAACCTAACCTTAGGTTGAAAGTAGTGTCGAGCTGGGACAAAGGTCAGAGTCCAACACCAATAGCCAAACAATAGTTCATAAACATAGAATAAAAAGTGGTACAAGAAGTAACTCAGAAATAAAATATTCAGCTCGTTCACAGTTCCAGAAAATAGACATGTTTTTCAAGTATAACAGCGAAAATCCTAAATCTTTTATCGAAAACACCAAAATATGAGTAAGTTTGTAAAATCGTGATTTTTCTTCCAAAACTTTTCAACAGGTAAATGTTTCATTACCAAATGGTATGAGGAAAGATGCATCTCTATGCCTACATGTCAATATGTATGAGAAGTCATGAATGACGTGATACCGTACAGCATGAGAAAAATGCGTCTCTATGCTTGTATGTCAAGTGTGCATGTCAATGCAGTACAACATAGTGAAAAACCATATGCATACTCTGAGAGTATCAATCCACTCAGTCCTCCCAATCACTCGGCACTTGCACTCGCACTCAATAGGTACCTGTGCTCATTGGGTGTGTGTGCAGACTACGGAGAGGCTCATTTAGCCCAAGCGCTATAATCTGCAAGGACAACTCACGTATTATAATATCAATAACTGGATCCGCACGGACAACTCATGTGTTGCACGAACAACTCACGTGCTATAGTATCAATATCTGGATCCGCACGGACAACTCACATGCTATAGTATCAATAACCTCACCATCAGGCCCTCGACCTCACTCAATCATCAATCTCTCCAGTCTCTCAGGCCCACAATACCATGAAACTAGCCCCAAAATGATGATATGATGTGTCAATATATAGCAACAGAGACTGAGATATAACAAGAAATTAATGAACATGACTGAGTATAAAATTGCAATATAAGCAAACTACTCAACAGCAGTAATGACCTCAGTGGGTCCCAACATAATAAACATGTAGCCTAGACATGGTTTCTAACATGGATCACAGCTCAATAACTCTAGTACGTAGAGATTTTATGATTACAGATAAGTTCAGGTAACTACACAGCACCATAAAAATAACGGAGTTACAATTCACACGGTGCACGCCCACACGCCCGTCATCTAGCATATGTGTCACGACCCAAAATTCCCACCTTCGGACCGTGATGGCGCCTAATATTTCATTTGCTAGGCAAGCCAACGTTAGAATAATATTATCCATTTTTAAAATAATTTTTAAATTTATTAATAATAAAGAACAATTGCGAAAGTAACGTCTGAAATATAGTGAATAATCCATAAAAATAACGGTGTCTAAATACCATCCCAGAATTGGTGTCACACGTGCACGAGCTTCTAGAATAAATATAAATAAAGGTCTGAATAAAATAAAGTTGTCTGAAAACAAACACACAACTAAAGTAAAGTAGACGGGGACTTCAGAACTGCGAACGTCGTGCAGTTATACCTCAAGTCTCCTTTGAGTAGCTGAAATCCGAGCAAGTCTATGGTACGCCGCTGGGACCAACTCCAAAATATGCACAAGAAGTGCAGAGTGTAGTATCAGTACAACCGAACCCATGTACTGGTAAGTGCTGAGCCTAACCTCGACGAAGTAGTGACGAGGCTAAGGCGATTCACTTACATTAACCAGTACGCAATATTAATAACAACAACAAATAATAGAAATAATTAAGGTAACTCATTTATAATAATGGAAGCCAACTCAGCAGTCATAATCCATTATTATTTCAACCAATTCTATTGCAGCGTGCAACCCGCTCTCACAATATATTCACATCCAATTCTGTTGCAGCGTGCAACCCGCTCTTACAATATATTCACATTCAATTCTGTTGCAGCGTACAACCCGCTCTCCCAATATATTCCTTTTAATCAAGTCTATCATATATTTATTTCAATCAAGTATATATATAGACTTTTAAATAAGTCTGTTGCGACGTGCAATCCGATCCCATAATATTGACTTTTAATAAGTCTGTTGCGGCGTGCAATCTGATCCCCTAATATTGACTTTTAATAAGTCTGTTATATATTTATTTCAATCAAGTATAAATATAGACTTTTAAATAAATCTGTTATATATTTATTTCAGTCAAATATATATATATATATATATTTCAATATCCTCCAATATTGACTTTTCAATAAGTCTATTGCGGCGTGCAATCCGATCCCCCAATATTGACTTTTAATAAGTCTGTTATATATTTATTTCAATCAAGTATATATATAGACTTTTAAATAAGTCTGTTATATATTTATTTCAGTCAAGTATATATATATAGACTTTTAAATAAGTCTGTTGCGGCGTGCAATCCGATCCCCCAATATTGACTTTTAATAAGTCTGTTGCGGCGTGCAATCCGATCCCCCAATATTGACTTTTAATAAGTATGTTATATATTTATTTGAATCAAGTATATATATAGACTTTTAAATAAGTCTGTTGCGGCGTGCAATCCGATCCCCCAATATTGACTTTTAATAAGTCTGTTGCGACGTGCAACCCGATCCTCCAATATGGACTTTTTAATAAGTCTATTGCGGCGTGCAACCCGATCCTCCAATATATCCATTTCAATCAATTTTGTTGCGGCGTGCAACCCGATCCTCTAATATATCCATTTACCAATTTTTATAGAAGAAATTTCCTCAATAAATACAACAATTAATATAAAATTATAAGACAACAAGCATACAATAATTATGATTTAATTATGAAACAAACAATGACAAATAGCAAATTATTATGGAAATCAGGGAGAAAATAGGCAGTTTAATATTTAATATGTTAAATGTCAAATAACAATTAAAACACATAATTCAAATATCATGTAACAATTAATGCAGGAATTCAAGAATTAATATTTGACAAAGAATAGGAGAGAAACAATTATTATAATAATTAATTTATGATTTAAAATAATTTATGATTTTTCAAGTATGCAGGCAAACAATTAATTTCACGACGTATAGACACTCGTCACCTTGCCTATACGTCGTTCACATGCATTTCACATAACAAATAATTTAAGGGTTCTATTCCCTCAAGTCAAGGTTAACCACGATACTTACCTCGCTTTGCAAATTCCAATCTATTACTCGACCACAACTTTTCCTTTTAAATTTGTCTCCAAAAGCTTCAAATCTATTCATAAATAATTCAATATACTCAATACGAATCATAGGAATTAATTTCATATGAATTTACTAATTTTCCGGATAAAAATCTAAAATTTATTAAAATATTCGATAGTGGGACCCACGTCATAAATTCTGGAAAAACTCATGAAATCCGAACACCTGTTCTGCTACGAGTTCAACCATACAAAAATTATTCAATTCCGATGTCAAATGGACCTTCAAATCTAAATTATCATTTTTTTGGAAAGTTTTACAAAAATTCCAATTTTTTCCATCTAAATCCGAAATAAATGATGAATATAGACATGGATTTGTGAAATATAATCACTTTTGGTTATAGAACACTTACCCAATTCAAAGTCATGAAAATCCCCCTTGAAATTGCCCAAATCCGAGACTTGAATCTCAAAAATGAGTAAAAACGGAGACTTCAGAATTTATGGGTTCTGCCCAGTCATTTTCGCATCTGCGGATAAAAGTTTTGCATTTACGGACTCGCATTTGCGAGACAAGGCTCGCATTTGCGATGCCTGGCTGCCAGGTGAAGTTCCGCATCTGCGGACATTCCTGTCGCACCTGCGACATCCGCTTCTGCGCAAAATGGCCGTACCTGCGAAGATCCCAGGCCAGGCCAGGCCCACATCTGCACAATTCCGCCGCACATGCGGCATCGCACCTGCGGCCAAGACCCTCGCAGGTGCGATTACATCAGAGGCAGAAATTTCCAAAATTGGCTTAAGTCCAATTCTTATTCCGATTTCGATTCGAATCACGCTCGGGGTACTCGGGACCCCCTCCGAATATACCAACAAGTCCAAAAATATAATACGGACTTACTCGGGGTTTCAATTCACGCCAAACAACATCTAAATTTTAATTCACACCTCGATTCAATCTTTTAAGTTTTAAACTTTTCAATTTGTAAAGTTTGTGTCAAAACATATTAAATAAATCCGAAATGACTTCAAATTTGGCACACAAGTCATAAATGACATAACTAAGCTATTCAAATTTCCAGAATCGGATTCCGGCTCCGATATCAAAAGTTAGCCCCGTGTTCAAACTTGGAAGTCTTTAGCCTTTAAATTGCAAGTTCCGTTAAATGGTCATAACTTGAGCTAGGAACCTCCAAATTAACTTTCGGGCATACGCCCAAGTCTCAAATCACAATACGGAGCTACCGAAACTGTCAAAATACTGATCCGGGTCCGTTTGCTAAAAATGTTGACCAAAGTCAACTCAGTTGAGTTTTAAAGCTCTATTTCATATTTTAATTCATTTTTCACATGAAATTTTTTCGAAAAATTTTACGGACTGCGCACGCAAGTCGAGGAATGATAAATGATACTTTTTGAGGTCTTAGAACACAGAATTACTTATTAAATTTAAAGATGATATTTTGGGTCATCACAATGTGCGTCACCTCAACAGCAAACACATAACCCAAAATTCGGGGTTTAATACTCTCAGCTCTAAGTTTAGAAGTGTTACTTACCTCGAACAAGCCAATTCCAATACCGATCAAGCCAAGCGATGCTCCGAAATGTCATCCTGCGCGTACTGACCTCTGAATGACTCGAAACTAGCCAAAAGTAACTTAACAACAACAACAACAACAACAACCCAGTATAATCTCACTAGTGGGGTTTGGGGAGGGTAGTGTGTACGCAGACCTTACGTCTACCCTGGGGTAGAGAGGCTGTTTCCGATAGACCCTCGGCTCCCTCCCTCCAAGAACTCCCCACCTTGCTCTTGCGGTGACTCGAACTCACAACCTCTTAGTTAGAAGTGGAGGGTGCTCACCACTAGAGCAACTCTCAAATACATCAAATAAAGCCCAAGGAAACAATTCCAAATGATAAAGGTCGAATCTTAATAAAAAAACCCGAAATCGACTCAAAAGCCCAACTCGGGCCCTCACCTCGGAACCCGATAAAACTCATAAAATCCGATAACTCATTTAATTACGAGTACAACCATACTAGTTTCACTCAAATCCGACTTCGAATCGACATTCAAAACTCAAAAACTCACTCTATGAATCTTTAGGCTAAATTCCCCAATTTTCTCTTTAAAGCCCATAATTCAATTACCAAAAATGAAGATGAAATCACGAAATATAATCAAAACCGAGTGTATAACACTTAACCCAATCCTTGTAATGAAATTTGCTTTCAAAATCGCCTCAATCTGAGTCTCACATCTCAAAATATGAACAAAAGAACCAAAACATCGATATATAGCTTCTGCCCAGCATTTTCGCATATGCGGTCACATTGTCGCATCTACGACCTCTGCTTCTGCGGACAATTCTCGCTTCTGCGAAGCCCTCTGAAG
Source organism: Nicotiana tomentosiformis (assembly GCF_000390325.3). NCBI lineage: Eukaryota > Viridiplantae > Streptophyta > Magnoliopsida > Solanales > Solanaceae > Nicotiana > Nicotiana tomentosiformis. The sequence goes on along the minus strand of NC_090817.1, from coordinate 98,508,950 downwards.
ACCAGACTTCCGCACCTCCGAAGCTTTCCCCGCTTCTGCGCACACGCAGGTGCGACAAACAACTCTTACTTCTGTGCCGCAAGCCGCTTCTGCGACTAATCTTACGCTTCTGCGGACGCGCAGATGCGCCCTTACTTCCACTTTTGCGATCTTCCTCACCAGCTTGCACCTCGCTTCTGCGACTCCTCTGTCGCTTCTGCGACCATCCCACCTGCGCAACCCAGCCGCAGGTGCGATCACACCAGATCTACCACCAGTAACTTTAGCCAAAAGTGATCCAAATAAATCTGAACCTCATCTGAAACTCATCCGAGCCCCTCGGGACCATGTCCGAATATACCAACAAGTCCAATAACATAAGACGAACCTACTCGAGGCCTTAAATCACGCATAACAATATCGATACGATGAATCGCACATCAAATCAAACTTAATGAACTTTGAACTTTTCAACTTCCAAAACTCGCACCGAAACATATCAAATCAACCCGGAATGAACTCAAATTTTGCACACAAGTCCCAAATGACATAACGAAGCTATTCCAATTCCCGGAACCACAATCCGAATCCGATATCCTCAAAGTCAACTCTAGGTCAAACTTATGAACTTTCCAAGCCTTCAAATTTTCAACTTTCGCTAATAAGTGCCAAATCCTTCTACGGACATCCAAATGTAAATCCGAGCATACGCTCGAGTCCAAAATCACCATTCCGGGGTCAAATTCACAAAAATCAAACTTGGTCAACTCTTCCATCTTAAAGCTTAAAGCTTAAATCGTGAAATTCATTCTTCCAAATTGATTTCGCATAACCTGAAAACCAAAATCGGCGATTTGCATAAGTCATTATGCACCATACGGAGCTACTCATGCCCTCAAACTACTGAGCAAAGTGTAAATGCTCGAAACGACCGATCGGGTTGTTACATTAGCGAAATGTCGTTCGCCTTTTTTACCTTTTAAAATGAGAATTCATACTGGACAAAATAGTCATTTAGTTATTTTTTTAATTTTTAAAAATAATTATTTAATTAATTTCCTAATATTTATGAATACTCAATATTTCCTAATATTTAGTAGTTTGAAATCAACTAAACTTTATGTATCAAACCTTTCTTTATTTGAACTATTTTTCCGTATTTGAACTATGAAGGAGTTTAAATATTTAGCTCTTTAAGATTCAATTAGTTTAACTTTCTTTTTAAATTGAAAATAGAGAAATATCGCATATGTATAGAAAAAATATCAGACTTCTGCAGGGCAGAGTGTTTTACTTTTATTGAGTAATTAAATTATTAAGATATGTAATCATTATATTTAAAAATTTATATATATATAATATAACTCGAACAAAATCTTATATAAAATTTATATAATTCTTTTAAAATGTTATACTCATTCAGCGGAAGTACAGGTGCGCTATAAACTACAACAACAACAACAACAACGACCCAGTAAAATCCCACTAATGGTGTCTAGGGAGGGTAGTGTGTACGCAGACCTTACCCCTACCCCGAAGGAGTAGAGAGGCTGTTTCCGAAAGACCCTCGGCTCAAAAAAAATAAAATGACAAAATGATAAAAAGGAGACAATATTAGTATCACAACAACAATCATAGGATAAATAGGAACACCATGAAATCCAGAAGAAAGATGCAAAGCAAGGGGAGACAATATTAGTAAATATTAGTATCACCACAACAATCATAAGAAAAATAGGAATACCATGAAATCTAGAAGAAAGATGCAAAGCAAAAGTGATAGCTAGTAAATAGGACATGCACTGAAAAGCGAAATAGTAATCCACAATATTGCCACTAGCTATCTTAGACAAAAACCCTACATGGCTAGTCCCATAATGGTATGAAGTAAGGCACGACTCAACTACCTCCTAACCTACAACCCTAATGCTCGACCTCCACATCTTCCTATCAAGTGATATGTCCTCGGAAATCTGGAGCCTCGTCATATCCTGCTTGATCACCTCTCCCCAATACTTCTTAGGTCGCCCTCTACCTCTTCTCATGCCTTCCACAACCAGCTGCTCACACCTCCGTATCGGAGCATATGGGCTTCTCCTCTGAACATGTCCGAACCATCTAAGCCTCGCTTCCCGCATCTTGTCATCAATGGGAGCCACATGCACCTTCTCCCGGATATCATCATTCCTAATCTTATCTATCCTAGTGTGCCCGCACATCCACCGCAACATCCTCATTTCTGTTACTTTCATCTTCTGCATATGTGAGTTCTTAACGGGCCAACACTCAGCCCCATACATCATGGCCGGTCTAACCACCGCTTTATAAAACTTACCTTTGAGTATCGGTGGTACTCTCTTGTCACACAGGACTCCAGATGCTAACCTCCACTTCATCCATCCTACCCCAATACGGTGTGTGACATTCTTGTCGATCTCCCCTCCCCCTGAATAACCGAACCAAGGTACTTGAAGCTGCCTCTACTCGGGATGACCTGCGAATCAAGCCTCGCATGACATCCACGCCCTCTTCCCTTGGCTCAGCGCTGAACTTACACTCCAGGTATTCCGTCTTCGTCCTGCTCAGCTTGAAGCCCTTAGACTCAAGAGCCTGTCTCCAAACCTCCAGCCTCTCGTTAATACTGGCTTGCGACTCATCAATCAGAACTATGTCATCGGCGAATAGTTTATTAAAATGACCGTAAGGAAGGCTATTTTTGTTCCTTAGTATACACTCATGAACCAAACATGGCCAGAAAACAAATCCTTGTTTGACATAATCACTTCTGTTTTTTTTTTTCCACTTTCAAAGGACATGTTTCACTTTTTTGCTGGAATCTCCAATTTGTACCTGCTGCTCAGTCACATCTACAGAAGACAAAAGTGCTACTGCACCTTAGCATGTCTTGAACAGGAATAGCCTCTGACTTCTCCAATCTGCTATGCATACAAACCTCCACTGATACAGTCTCTCTCACTGTTTTTAAAAGTGAAAAGCACAAAGAATCGACAAAATTAACAAACATATATGAATTTAATATTATAATTTATAATTATCGACTTCTAATTGACTAACTAATTTTAGCATTCAAATTACAACAATGTTGATATTAATCCAACTCGTCAAAGTTAAGAATATTCAAAAAGTCAACCCTTCTAATTTGAAGCGCACACTCTTTTAAAGCACATGGTTTTGCCGATGAAGATAGCCCCTTATTTCATTTCTCAAAGCGATGTCTTTTCATATATAACACTGGTTTTCCCATTGCAAACTGCAAATGTACGATACAAGGATTGCCTTTCCATCACATGACAAAAAATGACTCAGATTAGCAATTTTGATCATCAATGTGTCGAGTTAATCCTTCAGCTTATGAATCTGAGAATGTAGTAGTTCGGGTTTTCGAAAGCTCTGCTCTAGAATACCAATGGTGTTTCCAAGATTTGACAAATAATCATGATTAGCAAACCAATTATCAGGCAAAAAGACAATGGTTAAAGAGCTTGCAACTGATAGGAGTCATATAGAACAAAAACTGCTTAAATTTTGGGTGGCTTGGGCATAAAAAAACAGATTGTGAAGGCTATAACTACAATCATTACAAGTGATATAAAATCAAGGAGAAGTAGGCAAAAGTGAGGACCTAAGTGCTAGGAGAAACTAAGTACCTGTCATCAAAATTGGCATCTACAAAAGAAAAGAGATACTAGCAATTACCATTGGACGGAAAAGCGAATCCAGATCTAAACTCAATAGATACAAAATGATTGTGATCTTATTATATATACATCTTAATCGAGTATGTCTTCTTTTTTATTTGTTTAAATAGGCATACATATAGTTCAAGCAAAGATAATAGATTCAGTTAACCCAATTAACTGTATAAAATCCGCCTCTGTACCAGAGTAGTTTCCGCTTATAATAAGCTTGAGTATTCAATCTCCTGAGGATCTTTCTTTGGCTAATTATTTGAACCAAGATACATATTTTTTGATCAAACAATTTGGCGTCGCCTCTGGTGATTTCTTAGTTAAAAATTTTATTTCCTTCTAGATCTACAACTAGCAGGGGTCACTAACGTAAAAAACAAAAACAAGATCTCCTTTCTTTGTGTACACAAATTCCAACATGGCAGGTAACCGAGAAGAAATGACGAGAATAATAAGTGACCTCCCAACCAACCTCATGAACATGATCAACGAAAGCTGTGAAATGGCAGACGAAGGCGCGATGCCAGTGCTTCCCCTAGGCGAGATGGATCACTGCCCCATCACTACAGCATCACAAAGTCTCGTGGTAAGGGAGCCTCCACGTCTGTGGGGGAGACTCCCCCAGCTGTAAAAAAAGCTCCTCGAAGCGTGGCTAACTTACACGCTAACTAGCGTCCTCAACAAGCCCGCTCGGGACACGACTGCAGAAAACGTAAGGACTTGCATGATACAACAAGCATACGAACAATGCAACCAACTATTTCCTCCAACGACAGGTATTACTCACAATGTTATTGATAGTGCAGGTGACAACGCCCTCGCAGCCATCCTAAAAAGGATGGAAGAAATGGAAAATGAAAACAAGGCGCTCTGAGATCAAATCAAAAGAATACCAAGAAAGGGTCGACAAGATACTGGGAGCTCCTAAGCTGTTGCCGCATAGGGGCGCCAGCCGGTTCGTCGAGTAGCCCTACAGTGATGATGCAACACTGCATGCCACACCAAAAACCTTTAAAATGCCGCCCTACCTCAGGATATATGACGGCACAACCAACCCCGAAAATCATGTGACTCATTACGTCACCGTTGTAAAAGGCAATGACCTCGCCAAAGAACATGTGTCTTCCATCTTGCTGAAGAAGTTCGGTGAAACCCTCACAGAAGGGGCATTAACCTGGTGTTTGTAGCTACCAGCACGCTCCATAGAAACCTATGAAGAAATGGCCGACAAGTTCATAACGGCTCACGCCGGAACCAAGAAGGCTGAGGCGAGAGTGAATGACATATTTGCTATTAAACAATCTCTTGGAGAGGGGATGAGGGACTACCTCGCCCGGTTCAACCGAGTAAGGATGACTTTGCCAAACGTATCCGAAGAGATGACGGTCGTAGCTTTTCAGAGTGGGCTGAGTAGGGATGGTTCAAGAGAAACTAGGAAGCTGTTGAGTCGGTTGATGAAGTACCCCCAACCACTTGGGACGAAATCTACAATGCTTATTGTGCCGAGGTCCGTGCAGATGAGGACGACCTCAATGGGCCAACCCACTAACTAACCTCGGTACAAGCAGAATCAAGAAAGGATCAAAGAGACAATGCCAGAAGAGATCATCCAATTTCGCGACCTAACAGGGAACGACATCAACCATATATCGGAACGGTCGCCGTCCCCTCCCCCCGCTACGAAAAAGGTCCACCCAGACCAAGGACTAGAACCCATCGGAACGATAGAGGTATCCCCCCCCCCATATTATTTGCTCATAATTTTTGTGTGTTACCTACAGAGATAGTCTACGCCCTGGAGAAGCTCGGGCCAAAAGTGAAGTGGCTACCAAAGATGAGATCGGACCCTAACACCAGAAAATTCGATGCCCTCTGTGAATTCCACCAGGAATGAGGGCGCAAGACTGAAGAACTCATCGCTCTGAGGCAGGAAGTCGTGAATATTCTACGACAAGGACACCTCAAAGAGCTGCTAAGCGATAAGGGAAGAACCAATTTCGCCAGAGGACGCGAGCATCAAGGGCCGCCTAAGCCACCCTCACCACCAGGTACCATCAACATGATCACCGGCAATGACACCTCTATCAACAGCGTAAAGTTCACCACTACCCACAAACTCAAGCAATCTATCACCCGCGAACGGTATAACGAACTCGAAGAAAGTATCATCTTCGACAAGTCGGGCGCCAACGGTTTGGCTTTTCCTCATAATAGCGTCCTCCTTATTATTCTGCAAATTTTAGATACTGATGTTAAATGCATTATGATAGATGACGGGAGTGGCGCGTGCATTATCCATCCCTGAGTACTCACCCAAATGAACCTCGAGGATAAGATAGTTCTGCGCTGCATCACGCTAACTGGTTTTAACAATGCAGTTGAACGGACGTCCAGGGAAATTACGCTTCTCATTTTGGATAGCGGTGTGACTCTGGAAACAACATTCCACTTCATGGACCAAGACACCACGCACAACGCCATATTGGGACGACCGTGGATACACCCCATGAAGGTCGTCCCCTCTAGCTTATACCGAGTAGTCAAAAACTCTATGGGGAATATTCAGCATATGAGGAGAGCAGCATACGTCCCGGGAATGATATCGTATTGCTTTAGACACCACGGCCACCCAACAAAGGAAGGACAAATAAAAAGAGGCATAGCAATCAGCAGGGTCGAGGTCGGGGCATGACAAGATCGGGGAAGGCATCAAATATCCTGACATAGTCGAAGCCGCAGGATCGACCATAGAAGACCTCGACCCTATTCAATTAGATCCAATCGACCATAGAAAGAAGGCCTATATCGGTTGCAAACTTTAAGAACCAAGTAAATTCAGTCAATTCTTAAAAGCTAACGTGGATTTGTTTGCTTTCAGCCATGCAGATATGTCGAGCATTCCAAAGGAAATCGCCACGTACAAATAAAACGTCGACCCCTTCCAATTCGACCCAGTGCGCATGCCCAAAGGATTCGTTCCCGCTACCTCACATCGACCAACTCATTGACGCAACTTCTGGGCATGAGCTACTAAGCTTCTTGGACGCTTAATCAGGCTATAATCAGATCCTCATGGAAGAGGAAGATCAGGAAAAAACCACGTTCATCACCTACCAAGGACCGTACTACTACAGGGTCATGCCCTTTAGACTAATGAACGCGAGGGCAACTTATCAGAGGTTGGTGACAAGGGTGTTCAAGTAACAGCTTGGTAAAACGATGTAAGTATATAAAGACGACATGTTGGTCAAGTCCAAAAGGGGAGAAGATCACATCGACCATCTAAAAGAAACTTTCGACATACTTAGAAGGTACAGAATGAAATTGAACCCGAAGAAGTGTGCGTTAGCCTCAGGAAAGTTCCTAGGTTTCCTAGTATCACAGTGAGGGATCGATGTCAACCCTGACCAAATCAAAGCCATCGAGTGGATACATAAACTCTCGACCATAAAAAACCAGGTCTAAAGGTTGACTGGCCGCATCGCCGCCCTATCAAGGTTCATCTCGCGATTGTCGGATAGGTGCCATAAATTACTTGCCATACTTAAGAAAGATAATAGCCTCCAATGTACTTCAGAGTGCGTCCAGGCTTTGAAGGAACTAAAGGCATACCTGTCGTCGCCGCCCTTCCTTTAAAAATCGGAGTCGGGGGAGCATCTCCTTGTTTATCTAGCTGTATCTGAGGTAGCTGTAAGCGCAGTCCTAATTCAAGAAAATGAAGGTACGCAATCTCCCATCTATTACATTAGCAAAACACTAGTCGATGCCGAGATGAGGTAATCGCACCTCGAGAAACTGGCTTTGGCCTTAGTCATAGCTTCACGAAAGCTTAGACCATATTTCCAATGTCACCCCATCTCGATCGTCACAACTTTCCCCCTAAGAAGCATTTTAACTAAACCCGAGCTATCGGGAAGGCTGGCCAAATAGGCCATCGAGCTAAGCGAGCACGATATCATGTATCAGCCGCGAACAGAGATAAAGTCACTAGTGTTTGCTGACTTCGTCGCCTACTTCAACGCAAAAATAATGCCTGAAGTCGAAAGGGAAGCCGTCCAAACTTTCCCCCAAACACTAGACGTCTGGGTCCTATAAACTGATGGCACATACAACGCATCGGGGTCCGTACTGGGACTCGTACTCAAAGTCCCAATAGGCAAAGTAATTCGCCAGTCCATAAGGTATCTGAATATGACTAACAACTAGGCTGAATATGAGGTTGTCATTGCATGTTTGAGACTAACGCTCAACTATGGGGCAAAGCGTTTAAAATTACGTTGTGATTCCCAGCTCGTGGTCAACCAAGTCATGGGGACTTTTCAAATCAAGGAACAAAGATTGAAAAATACAAGACCGAAATCTACAAGTTGCTCCTCGAGTTCGACGAATCCAGCTCGACCAAATTTCACAAGCACAGAATGTCGAGGAAGATTGCCTCGCTAAACTAGCCGCAACCACCAAAAGCATTACAACAGGAGACAAGAACATGGTCTATCTCCTCAACTCATTGCTAGACCAACTCAAGGTAAGAACCATTAACTTAACTTGGGACCGGCGCAATCATATTGTCGCATACTTCTAGGATGGCACACTCCAGGAAATAAAAACGAGGACAAGAAACTAAGAATGCAAGAAACCAGATACAGTATCCTCTACAACGACCTATACAAGAGAACTTACGGCGGCCCTTTAGAAAAGTGCCTGGGCCCAAACCAAACTCGGCGCGTCCTTGAAGAAATCCAGGAAGGTCATTGCGGGGCTCATTCCGGCAATTGAGCACTGGTTAGATGCCTCATACGGGTGGGATATTACTGGTCCACCATAAAAAAAGAGGCCGCGAATTTCTTGAAAAGATACAAGCAATGCCAGAAGTACGCCCCAATGATTCACCAAGCGGGCGAATACCTCCACCCGATCACCTCACCTTGATCGTTCATCAAATGGGGAATGGACATCGTGAGCTTCCTCCCGGCAGGGTAAGGTAACGTACGATTCATTTTGTTTTTAACTGACAATATCTCTAAGTGGGTGGAAGCAGGAGCATTCGCCCAAATACGAAAACAAGAAGTAATCACCTTTATATGGAGAAATATCATATGTCGGTTCGGCCTTTCCAAAGAAATCGGCTGCGACAACGGACCCCAGTTCACAGGAAAGAAAACCGTCGAATTTTTCGAGAAATGGCATATCAAAAGAATACTCTCAACCCCGTACCCCCTTGTGGGCAATGGGCAAGAAGAGTCCTCCAACAAATCATTACTAAACATCATGAGGAAGAAACTTGAGGATGCCAAGGGACTGTGGCCGGAAGTACTACCAGAAGTATTGTGGGCCTACCAAATAACTCTGAAAATGAGCACAGGAGAGATGCCCTACTCTTTGTCTATGGGACCGAGGCAGTAATACCAGTCAAGGTCGGAGAGCCCAGTATAAGGTACTCCCATGAGAGCGGCACAAGCAACGACGAGGGCAGAAGGCAATAACTCGACGAAGTCGACGAACGAAGAGATATGGCCTATATAAGAATGATAGCCCAAAAACAACAAGCAGAACGCAATTATAACAAGAAAGCAAAGTTCATTCTGCTCAAAGTCGGGGACTACGTACTGAAAGCTAAAACTATAGCGAGCAAAGATGGGAACAAATTGGGACGGTCCCGTACAAAATCATAGCAAAAGCAAATAAAGGATCACTTCAACTAGAAACAATCGAAGGAAAGCTACTACCAAACAAATGGAATATCAACCACCTCAAATACTTCAACTTCTATTAGAAAAAGTGTTCCCCAAGTCGTACTCTTTTTTCCCTCACTTGAGTTTTGTCCTAGTTGGGTTTTCTGAAGGAGGTTTTTAACGAGGCGACGAAGGGAACACTCCAAGTCGAAGTACGTGAAGGCAAGGCCCTGGTTACTATTTCATTGCTCGACCTCTCACTATTCTCCAGATCAACCAATGAAGGGACTAGATAGACCGGGACTAGGACTGGAACACCAGCCAACACCCAAAAATCTATAAATTTCTCCAAGTATGTAACAAATGCAACAATTTCAAGGTAATAAACTTTACACTTATCAACATATCTTCCATAAATTCAGGTTATGTTCGACCTCGCTCGGACTAACACCTACCGGCCCTCAGCCATAATTAAATTCAGGTTATGTTCGACCTCGCTCGAACTAACACCTACCGGCCCTCGGCCATAATTAAATTTAGGTTATGTTCGACCTCGCTCGAACTAACACCTACCGGCCCTCAACCATAGTTAAATTCAGGTTATGTTCGACCTCGCTCGAACTAACACCTACCGGCCCTCGGCCATAATTAAATCCAGGTTATGTTCAACCTCGCTCGAACTAATACCTACCGGCCCTCAACCATAGTTAAATTCAAGTTATGTTCGACCTCGCTCGAACTAACATCTACCGGCACTCGACCATAATTAAATTCAGGTTATGTTCAACCTCGCTCGAACTCACACCTACCGGCCCTTGCTCGATCATAATTAAATTCAGGTTATGTTCGACCTCGCTCGAACTAACACCTACCAGCCCTCGGTTGTAAATTAAATTTAGGATATGTTCGACCTCGCTCGAACAAACACCTACCGGCCCTCGGCCATAATTAAATGAAGGTTACAATCGACCTCGCTCAAACTAACACTTACCGGCCTTCGGCCATAATTAAACTCAGGTTATATTCGACCTCGTTCGAAAAAATACCTATTGGTTTTCGGTCGCAATTTAACGAAGGGTCATGACCAAACAAGTCAAGGAACTCGGTCATGTCTCAAAGCACAAAAAAAGCTAAGGCAACTAAACATTAGAAACCAAAAACATACAAGTACAGAAAATAAACCACAGGAAAGGAAACAGATGTAGAGAACAACCTTGGCATTTCATACTTAATTTTTTTTGCAAAGGCTCATGAAGACGCCGGCAAAAATACACAAGTTCACAAAAAGAAGAAGAAAAACTACTGATCGCCACAGTTGTGATCCCCTGAACCTTCACTGCCCTGACCATAAATGCCCAGACCATCTGATCCCCCTCATCACCGCCATCTTCGCCCTTGGGGTATGCAGCATCATACGAGGCATTCTCCTCAAGCTGATCCACGCCCTCGTCCCCCTCGTCATCACCGGCTTCAGGCATGGCGGGATAATATCCACAGGCGATCCGAGCCTCACAGGCCTTAACACGAACATCATCAAGGGCAACCACAGAAACAGACCCCGCCTTTTGCAAAGCTCGAAACATGTCCAACTGAGCCTTAGCGTGAATCCATTCTTCATACAGGTCGTGAGGAACGTTGGTAAATTCTGAAGTACGAGAAGAAGACGGTTGTGCAAGCAATTGGGCCTTCTCAGCTTCTAAAGTGGCCACCCGATCATAGATGAGGGAATTGTATTTCTCCAACATTCCTCTCCTCTCCTCTAGTCGATCCTCTTTTACCTTTTCCATAGACTGGTCAATCTCTCGCTCGGCGCGGAGAGTCCTATTCGCCAACTCTAGCATCTCCTATTTTCTCCGAGCCTCCAAACGGGAAGACTCCGCCTTCTAAAGCTCATTCTGCTTCTCGACAACTTCACCATTAAGGACCTCCATCTGAAGCTGGCATTCTTCCAATTGCCTGCGTAGCTCGACCACTTATGCCTGAAGGTTGCCGCACTGGGCCTCCATGGTTCTGCTGACCTCAAGCTCCTCTTCCTTACTCCTCAATGTCCCTTCAAGGTCGATACACTTCTCAATGACTCTCACCAGATCGACATCCTTCTCCTTTAACTCATCGCGAAGGGCCTGCAAATATTCGCCCTCACCAAACCGCCTGCGGAACTCCCGGTACTTGCCACGGTACTCGAAATATTTGTATTTTAACCTCACAAATATTTCCCTATATTTCTCCTCCCTTCGGGCACTTTCAATCTCCAAAATCACTGTCTGCAAACATAAAATGAAAAAAGAAGTAAGGCAAACATGAAAACGCCCCTGCTAACAAAGGAAAAAATAGAGGGACAAAACACTGAGCATTCACCTTGAGAGCAAGACCGGCTATACTCCTCGACAAGGTGATGTCGCCCAATTCTTGGAGGGTCTTACCCCTTATGTCAGAGCAAAGAGAGCCGCAGGCAGGTACAACATTCTCCGTATTCTTCAGCAAGTCGCGGTCCATAAGGATCACAATGGTCCTCGTAGACCCCTACAACATTACCTCCAGTTGGGTAAAACCCTCCCTCATCATCTTCAGGTCATCTACATCAACGTCCGACACCGACTCCTCGCCTTCCTTGGTCACATCATTACCTCTCTCGTTGGTCAGCAAAGAAGTATCAGTGGTCGGCTGAGAAGTTGATGCCTCCTCTCGCCTCTAAGTATCGAGAACGTTAGTAGCCGATCCCTCCACCTCCGCCGCCATAAAAGGCATATCTATTTCGGCTGCCTCAAACCTCGGAGTCCCAGACTCTGGCTCAATGTCATCCCTAATGACAATGGTTGCCTTCTCAAACAGTGAAAAATTACCACCCACTGAGTCAACGGTCCGGGCGACCCGTAGACGGCATCCATAGATATCCTCTTACGGGGCATCAAGTCCCCCTCACCCGGCACAAGTTCATCGTCTTCATCTATAAGATGATATATAGGAGAGGCCGATATCTCCGTGGTCAAAATCCCCACAGCCGCAAAAGGCGCAAGACTAGACGCATCAACACGAGGGATCGAGAAGAGAGTGGAATTAGCCGCAATCATAGAAGGGGCGGGAGCTGAAGATGCAGTAGCTTTCCTCTTACGGAATATGAGTGTGGGAAATCTAGACCTCCTTGAAGATCCCATGGTCGAAGCTGAGAAGAATACGAGGAGAGAGGAAAATCAGCAAAGGTGAACAAAAGAAACCCAAGATGCCAATAATAAGAGGAACTTACCAGTTGAGAGGGGAGAAGGTCCAAACTTCTTCAAAAAACTCGACCACTCGTGAATCCCTACGATATGGGGAAGGAGTCGACCAACCCAATCAGAAATTTCGGCGACCGAATGAGGAGCCGTAGTCTTGGCTACACAAGTAAGGGACGTAAAGTCAAAAAACCCTGGTCGGGCACAAAAAGAAAATCAAATCAAGTATCTACAGTGAGATTGAATACTTATGAGTATAATTCCAAGTCTCAGAAAAACCATCGACATTGGCCACCACATCTTCGATCTTGATGAAGAAGAAATTGAACCAGAATTGGCGTTTGGCCTTGTCATTCATCTATAAAAACTAGGGGCAAAGAGATGTATCAAATGTCAAAGCATCAGTTTGGCCCTGGCCAGTTCGGCATATTTGGTGAGCATCCGGATAAGTTTGTAAACATATGGCGCGAACTGAGTCGGGCAAATACCGTAATAACGGCAGAATTCCTCCGTAAATGGAAGAAGAGGAAGAGTGTAGCCAACTTGGAACGGGTAGGCGTAGAAGGCGCAGTACCCAGGACGGTGAGTCGTCACAGCATCCCACCCCACCGGAATCAACTCAACATGACTAGGAATATTGAATTTAGCCCTGAGCTCTTCCAATTCTTTCACCAAAATTTGAAGAGCGCAAAACACACACTTAAATTGTGCTCGCTAGTCAAAGATAGTATAGTATAATATCGTATCCATACAGATTGGATTTAAATAGTATTCTCGTAGTTTCTAGCTTGATTGCTAATCAGGAGGATCAACAGTTGAGAATTTTGTGATTAAAAACTAAAATTAACTAAGAATCTAGAGCTAATTGACTATGACAATCGCAACATAAGAATGCAAGGAAGATATCAATGGAAGAAAATACGGGCTTGATTAGATAGGTGCAAGATAATTGTCTGGATTAACTCTAGTTAATTCACTCCTAATGTTCAAATGAGTCTCTCGAATTTACTCAATTATTAGTTCAAATGTTCGTAGAAACTCCTATCTCGATTAAGTCTCAACCTCACAATATGAACCAATTTAAGCCCGGTAAAGATACACAAGAATTCGTAATGGATTGGTCTTTAGGAGAACCTATTTCGATTATCCTCCTAACTAGGTTTAATCAATGATTCAACTAGCCTCTTTCGATTACTAAGAAGAAATAATGAACTCAACCAACAAGATAATGCAAAAATATCACAAGTTATACCTCTCTCGATTACAAGAACATGTGAATATAGATGCAACAATTAAATCTTCCAAAAATAATTCAAATACATAAAAATAGAGTTATAATCCACAAATAATCATCAATACACCAAATCCATCAAAACCCCAAAAGGATCTACTCCATAGACATGGAGAAGTTTTTCACAAATGTAATTAAAGAATAGGAAAATATAGATTCAATCCAAACTCGGATCTTGAGTGAGGAAGGAATGATGAAATCCTTGTGCGTGTGTTCTTCCAACTCCTCCTTTGGTATCTGAGCCTCCTTAGGTCGAATTCTGTCCAAAAGTCTCGAAAATGGTGTTTTCCCGTGTATTTAAGCCATCCCCCAATAATCCCCAGATGAAATTACCCTTTTTTAGCGGAATTTGGAAGTAACTCTAACATTTTTGGGCTACTGCGCCGCATGCCGCGCCACCCCATGCGGCACGCATGTAGGAAATTTCAGAACATGCCAAAATATGATTTCTGACCACTTTTTGCACTAGCGCCCCGCGGGGCGGTAGTGCAAATTGTGGCCAGAAATGAGTTTTTCAAATTTTTGACATCGAGACTTAGTTTTCGACCCCCGAAAGTGATCCTAACTTAATTGCTTGGGCTTCTACTCAGACTTCAAAGCTCCAAATAGCTCGAATTAGCTCTACAACATCTACACAACTCGAAATTACTCCTACAAGACATAAAACACACAATAAGTGTAAAAACACTACCAATTAAAGCTCAACACAAGTAAATTGTAGTGAATTAGAGTGTAATAAACGACTAAAGCACAGGATTATAGCCTACCATCAATACCCTACACTTAAAACCATTGCTTGTCCTTGAGCAATCAAACTATACTTCACATAGACACGACCTTTTTAAACAACTCTCCTAACTCATTACTCCAAGAATAATCAAACAAATTAAGCACAATACCGTAACATACTCGCCTCAAGAGTTGACTCAACTACACCACGCATTTTTCATAACTTTCTCACTTACTCTAACACATAGGTCAATGACATTACCTTTACTTCATGAATCAAGTGCCCTCATACAACAATAGAGAGTAGTTCCACACACAATAAAGTTTAAGAACAATTAGGAACTCAAGATAGGAATAATTCGCTCACTCTTAGAAACAACATTCATGTTGCACAAAAGATGTACTATAAGCTTTCCTGTAATATATTACTCTACTAATTGAGCTCATTCAGTCAAGGATCAAGTAGGACTTTATTGGGTTGTAATGTATTTTGCGGGACGGATAGGATACATTTGAATATATTGACTACATCTCCCTAAGAACTTTAATACATGCGTTTCATTGTTCAAAACCCCACACTTATGTCAAACCATAACTTCACCCTTATATCAATATATGCCAACTTCCAATTTCTTTAAGCACAAATACATTAAGAATTACCACAAATCAATGAATATTTGTACAACAATGCAACTATATTTTTTTCAATTCACGTGGCTCTTTTTTCTTTTCAAAACAGTGCACCTTTCTCCTTATTTCATTAGTTCCACTCAAAAACCAATAAACACCCCACACTTTAACTTTTACAAAGTTCATAACAATTTCAAGTGCTCGCGAGAGGTAAAATGGGTAGGGCTTGTAATGTGGTTGCCAAAGAAACGGGATTACAGGCTCAAAGGGGTTAACTAAGATACATAACAATTATGTGGGTACAACATATAACTGGTTCAACAACAAAACACCTATAACACTTTCAAGACTGAATAAAACTTCTATTTCGCTTTGCAAACACATGGGGCAAGTTCTATACATCAAATTCAATGCACAGAATACACGAAACCTCACACACACATGGCACATAACTCACTCAGGATCAGACTCATCGAGACACTCTAATCAAAGCAGTTAAGCAAAGTTAAGATCGTACCATCTAAGGTGCTTATACAAGAGTAAAGAAATTGAGCTTACGCATAACAACTAAGGTACTTACTATTCTCAAGGCATAATACAGTCAAGAGATATTGCTTTTATTTCAAATCACAGCACAAAATTTCCTACTCCTAAAAAAATAAAACTAACTACACCCAGTTCAAACAAAACTCTTGAAAAAGAACCGCAGCATAAAGAAAACCCAAGGGAGAATTATTATACTACCTAAAGAAAATAATAATTTTTTTTCTCGACTTAATCCTTCAAGAAACCTGTCGAATGACATCCATCGTCGAGAAAAATCAAAAAAATTAAAATTTTCAATCAAATGAATTAAAAAAATAAACACACATAGACATTTATACATTCTATACATATATACATCCCCATCCCACACTTTAAATTGTGTCATATCCCTATGACACACAAATAAAAAGAAAGAGGTAAGGACAACTTCCCTGAACATCTAGTCGGGGTTTGAGTCGAAGTTGGGATCCATCCCTCGCGCCTGAACTAGTGCACTCATCCATGCAGATAACTTCTTCTCAGCCTTCTTAGGGTACACCCCACACTTATCTTTTTCACTCCCTGCAGCCTTCTCTGTCACGCCCTTCACTTTCCACACCACACTAGCAGCTAGCTTCTCCCTTTTTACCCTCGTTTCTACATCCATCTCAAAAGTCACAATTTCCTCGCCCACTCTAAGCATAAGTTTTCTCTCATATATATCTAATATTTCTCTACCCGTTGCTAGGAATGTTCTTCCTAGGATGAGGGAGGCCTCCTTGTTCTCTTCCATATTAACCACTATGAAATCCACAGGAAATACAAACTTATCTACCTGAACTAAGACATCTTCAACTATTCTCTCGGGTATTAGAGTCGTTTGGTCTGCCAGCTGCAAAGATATTGGTGCAGACCTTATCTCTCCAATCTCCTTCTCCAGTTTCCTATAAATAGATAGAAGCATTAAATTAATTGATGCACTAGAATCACATAGAAACTTATTAAAATTAATAGTGCCTAAAGAGCAAGGTATGGTAAAACTCCCTGGATATCCATACTTTTGTGGGAGTTTGTTTTGCAATATTGCACTGCAATGCTCTGTGAGTTTGACCACTGAGGTCTCTTCTATTTTCCTCTTCATTGTCAGGATCTCCTTCAAGAACTTGGCATAAGCCAGCATTTGTGAGAGCACTTCTGTGAATGGTAGGTTTACATGAACCTGTTTTAGAACATCTATAAATCTCTCAAACTGCTTGTCCAGCTTTTCTCTATTTATCTTTTGGGGAAAAGGCAGTGCAGGCATATACTTGCTCACCTCAGGTTCCTCCCTTCTCGAGTTTTCTTCCTTCTTCTTTTCGACACCACTTTTCAACTGCTCCCCGCTTTCTTTTTCATGTCTCACATCTTTGTGTATTGGGGTGAGATCTTTTAACATTTGCCTACTTCTCAAAGTTACAGCATTCACTGTTTCTTTGGGATTTCTTTCTGTATCAGTCGGGAGTGTTCCTGTGGTTCTCTCAGACATTAGAGTAGTTAAGTGCCCAACTTGTCTTTCCAGACTTCGAAAAGATGTACCCAATTCTTTGATAGCTGTATCATGGGCATCAAGCCTCTCATCCGTCTTGATAATAAAGGTCTTCATAAGATCTTCCATGCTGGGTCGATTCGACTGTGGAGATTGATACTGCTACCTCTGCTGATTTTGAAAACCTGGAGCTCCTTGTTCTTAAAATCTGGGGTTGTTTTGTTTCCATGCATTTGCAGTACCCCCAAGTGAACTCCATGAAAAACCGGGGTGCCTCTATCCCATTACATTAAAATTGTAGTTTCCTACAGCATTCACTTCCTCAGTTGAGTCTTGACACTCATGAGTAGGGTGTCCTCTTCCACATATATCACAAACTGCATGGTGTACATTTTGCATCAAAGCTACTGTTAGCTTTCGTATTTCTTTAGCCATAGCATCAAGATGTTCTTGCGCAGATGTAGTAGCATCAACTTGGTGAGCACCAGTTGATTATCTTTTTTCCATACTATCAGAGGGTCACTGATTAGCATCTTCGGATAACTCATCAAGAATTGTAACTATGTCCTCTGAAGTCTTCTTCATAAAGGGACCTCCAACTGCATTGCTCAATGTTCTACGAGGGGTCGGTGTCAATCCATCCCAAAAATCCCGGAGTTGCATCTAGAGTTCAAATCTCCTATGTTGACACCTCCTACCTATCTCCTTAAACATCTCTCATGCTTCAAAAACATTTTCATTCTCTTTCTGGCAGAAGTTATGGATTTCTCTTCTAAACTTGACCGTCGTAGCTGAGGAAAAATATTTATCAGGAAATTTTCTAGTCATTTCCTCCCATGTTCTAATTGATCCATTTGGCAAGCTTCGAAGACATTGCTTCACATCATCTTTAAGTGAAAAGGGGAATACGCTTAAATAAACTGCATCGTGTGACACCCCATTGTATTAAAAGGTATTCATAATCTTCTCCAAGTCCATCAGTTGCGTATTTGGATCTTCGTTCATCTTCCCTCTGAAAATGCAATTGTTTTGAATGGTTTGAAGCAAATCACGCTTCAGCTCGAAATTATTGGCTGCAATTGGAGGTGGTCTAATTGTCACGACCCGAAATTCTCACCTTCACGACCGTGATGGCACCTAACATTTCACTTGCTAGGCAATCCAATGTTAGAATATAATTAGCCATTTTAATAAAATTTTAAATTTATTAATAATAAGGAAACAAATGGGGAATTAAAGTCTGAAATAGAGTGAGTAATCTATAATAATCGCGATATCTAAATACCATCCCAGAACTGGATTCACAAGTGCACGAGCTTCTAGAATAATACAATTAAAGGTCTGAACAAAATTCAAGTTGTTTGAAATATAATACACAACTGAGATAAAGATAGAATGGGACTTCAGAACTGCGAACGCTGTGCAGTTATACCTCAAGTCTCCACGGGTAGCTGTATCCGGGTAAATTTATTATATGCCACTGGGACCAACTCCGAAATCTGTACAATAAATGTATAGTGCAGTATCAGTACAACAGACCCCATGTACTGATAAGTGTTGAGCCTAACCTCGACGAAGTAGTGACGAGGCTATGACAAGATACGTACATAAACAATATGTACAAGTATATACAATACGAAGCAACAATAATACAATAAATAACAATTTATAAATTGGGAGGGAACATGCGAAGGGGAAAGATAAAATAATTGCCGCAGGAGATGTATCACTTAGTAGTCAATTAAGACATCAACAATAAAATGAGCAAATGATAATATGAAAATGTCACGGCACCACCCTTCGTGCTTTTACTCTCATTTGGCACGGCATCACCCTTCGTGCTTTTACACTCTGTGAAAATGACACGGCATCACCCTTCGTGCTTTTACACTCTGTGAAAATGACACGGCACCCTTCGTGCTTTTACACTCACAAATGGCACAACAACACCCTTCGTGCTTTTACACTCTTCCTTACCATAAAAATAATAATATAAATTCGGAAGAGTATTTAAATACGGGGATATACACTTATCGATCAATTCAATAACAAAATACCGACTTCACCTTCCAAAATATTCAACAATAATTAAATGAATAATAATTTCACGAATAATGATCAAATAATCAATAATAAACTTAAGCATGAATATCTTAATTAAATAGACAATTATTCACAATAAACAAATTCCACTCGCATGCTTTGACTCAACCACAATCCATAAGTACTCGTCACCTCACAAATACATTGTACCCGCACATTAAATCATGTAGCAAATAGACAAATAAGTTTTACTCCCTCAAGTCAAGGTTAACCACGACACTTACCTCGCTTGCAACCAAATTCAAGAATCCAATAAACCTTTCCTTCGTGAATTTGTGTCCGAAATCCTCAAATCTAGTCATAAATAATTCAATATACTCAATACAAATCATAAAAATTAATTTTATATGAATTTGCTAATTTTTCGGATTAAAATCTAAAATTCATCTCATAAATCAACAGTGGGGCTCACGTCTCGAATCTCGGAAAAAATTACGAAATCCGAACACCCATTCCGAGACGAGTCCAACCATACAAAAATTATCAAATTCCGATGTCAAATGGACCTTCAAATCTTAATTTTTCATTTTTGAAAAGTTTTACAAAAATTTCAATTTCTTCCTTCTAAATCCGAAATAAAAGATGAATATAGACATGGATTTATGAAATATAATCACTCTTGGTTATAGAACACTTACAAAATCCCATTGGAATCGCCTAAATTCGAGACTCAAAACTCAAAAATGAGTAAAAATGGCTAACTTGCGATTCTATGGGTTCTGTCGAGGCCTTTCCACATCTGCGGACGCTTGACTGCATTTGCAGTTTTCGCTTTTGCGAAAATGGGTCCGCTTCTGCGGGATGGGGCGCTTCTGCGGCTTCGCAGATGCGGCAAACGTTCTACACCTGCGCACACTGCCCAACCCCTTCCCTTTCACTTCTGCGACCTCATCGTCGCTTCTGCGATATCACACCTGCGAGTCTATTTCCGCAGGTGCGAAAATACCAGAACCAGCAGCCTTCAACAATGCAATATGCAACAACATATGAAAATATTTTTGGTTTTCTATTCGGCAGTAAAAACTAAGATCACTAGATGTTGGAAATTTTAAAAAATATTGCCTTAATCTTGAATGTTCCTTAAAGCATAATAATGAATTCGATATTGATGGTTTAGATTTATTTTCTGAATTAAAAGTATTAAGAAAAATAGTACAATTAGAAGATAATAGTTTAATTGATACACTTAGTCAAATAAAAAGATTAATTTTTTTTTCAAATGCCTAAATTGCTTATGGAATAATGTTCATAACTCATGTTACCGTTGCTGCGGCAGAAAGAAGTTTTCAAAATTAAAATTGATAAAATCTTACCTAAGAACAACAATGTCACAACTCACAAGAAAGGTTAAATGGATTAGCTATATTTTCAATTGAGAAATACTTATTAGGAGTTATTGATTATAAGAAAATTATTAATAATTTTGTATCTAAGAAAAGCTAAATAAATAGACTTCAAATAAATAATAAAAAAAAATTAAAAAGTTAAGCTCCTCATAAAAGTTTGGCTTTAGGCCACAAAATTTGCCAGACCGCCCCTGCTTCTCTCGTACTATTTGTGTTTTAGTATTGTGTTTAATGCATTTTCGATTTGATTTGATCGTTCTACTTATTTATTCTGCTGATCTATTCTTGACGTGATGAAAGCTGCTACAGTTTTGCACATACCTTTTGAGTTAGCTCTTGAATTTCATCCTTTAATATTTGCTCCTATAAAGCCAGAACATGTTTAGTTCCTACTAGTATTTTACAGTTCCAATAATATTAATTAGATAGTATCAGGTTGGTTGCTGAACTTTTTCATGCAGATGCCCCTTAAGCTCATTTCCAGTTGATTCTCCAGATTTGTTAGGTCTTTGATACCCAAACCACAAAGTTCCTCTCCCATTAATTGCATGTTCTATCACATGGTGAGAAAATTGCCTATTGAGTAATACTTACTTGTCAATATAGATACTGAGAGAATGCTCTGAATGGATTTGAAATCAATGTCATTCATTTTGTTTCCTAAGTAGTGGGTGGTAGTAGCAGTGTTGTATCACTGCTTCTTGGTTCTGTGGCACGGTAGTGTTGTATCACTTATTAAACAAATGCTTTATTCTCTTTGTATTTGTGTTGCATACCGTCTACCTTTTAGACTAGAGGCTTCGTACCTTGTCCCGTTTCATTCTTTTTTGTTGATTTAAGTAGTCAACGTATATTTTATCTCAATGACTTATTTTCTAATACTTCTCTTAATAGTTGTATTTTTTTTTACTTTTTGCTGTAGCCAAGTGATACAGCCAGTGGACCCATTTCACCGACGGATGCAAGAAGATCTCCTGGCGCTAATAATCCCAGTGACAGCCATTGAGATTCATTTTAATTGAAGTGGATGTATTAGGACAATATAATAGCTGACTAATATAGACAGTTAACTATGTTTTAATTTAGCTTGATGACATATGATACTACTCTGTCATCGTATTTTTCACGATTAATGAAATATTGATGTTTCTTAATTTTAATATTTTGGTTTAAGCATAAATATTTCAATTGATATTTGGGAAAGAGTATGGCAAATTGATGATAAAAAATTAATTCTATAATATATTTAAAAATAGATGGGGATAAACCCCCCAAAGAGAAATTGAACAGATCCTGATGGTGTACACATAAGAAATTGCGGGGGTTTACAACCCCTACACTCAAAAAAAAAATTAAATTTTAAAAATAAAAATCTATTTTCGCGCATGAAATTGTGGAGGTTAAAATTGCAATTTGCGGAGGTTAGAAACCTCCGCTATTTGCTATCATGGTGGTTCGGGAAACCCCCGCATTTATCTGCCGCAAATTAATAGTGGCGATGTTTACTACAGGGGCATGCTCAACCGCCGTGACATCAAATAGCGGAGGTTTCTAACCTCCGCAAACTGTAATTTTAACCTCCGTAATTTACCCATTTTTTATAGTACAAATAGCTCGAATTAGCTCCACAACATCTACATAACTCGGAATCACTCCTACAAGGCATAAAACACACAATAAATGCAAAAATACTACCAGTTAAAGCTCAACACAGGTAAAGTACAGTGAATTAGAGTATAATAAGCAACTAAAATACAGGATTATAGCCTACCATCAACCGTCATCACTGACCGGAAAGCCCCAGGTTCGGCGTCAAGGGACTTGGTGAAAGCATACCGGGAATCGGGGTTGCGTGAAATTATCTCTTCTACCAACGGGAAGGTTCCGTCGTCAGCGGTGGCAGGAATACCCTCCTCATGGAGAGGATATGCCACTGCCAAGGGTGGGACATAACTCCCCTCACCGGAATCAGAAGGAATGTTAGACATCATTTTCAATAAGAGAATGGGGTTTCGAAAGAAGAAGACGAACGAAGGACATGCTAAGCCTAAGAAATATAAGAAAAGGAGTGATCGGCAAAGTGAATTAAGCAAGCTGGTGATAGCGGAGAAGAAGGAGTTTGAAATGTTCCAAAATCAGAAAAGCTTCCCCTATTTATAAGTTTGGAAGGCACCCGAATCGAAACTGTATGGGACATAATTAGCACGAAACTCGAACCGATAGAGCCAATCAATAGCCCACCTGAATCGATGCAATGCATCGGCAAATGGCGTCATTATGACGCACAGGGCCATGACATCACTTCTATTCAAGGCCTAGATAACTCCAAATAATCTCCCGGGCAGTTTGATAAATTCAAAAATATGCGGACCACAAAGAGCCACGTAGTCCCATCTCCATAACCACGACCCCTGCCAACTATGCACGACATTATCCGCTCATCGACCTCATATGGGGGCACGACCTCAATAAGCGGCGGGACTAACTGTATGGGTCAAAATCCGCCCTTATAATATTTGAGGCAAGATAATACTCCCTCCGTTTCAATTTATGTGAACCTATTTATGGGTTCACATAAATTGAAACGGAGGGAGTACTAAAAAGGAATTCTCGAGTCGTCGTTGGTCGAGATGGGTCAAGAAGCAGCAAAGTCCTGGCTAAAGTGTCGACATGAATCGTGGTTGAGATGTCGACGAGAGCCTTAGTCGAGATGTCGAGGTTGAATATCGTTGATAAGAGTTGTAACGGCTAGTTTGTTAGGATAGGGTAGTAAAAGAGAATAGTCTAGTGGATATTCTCTGTACTTGTACGATTAGAGTTTCTTAGGAAAATATCCCATATATATAGAAAAAAGAGACAATGATAGGGGCATGTGACATTCATTTGTAAAAACACACTTTAACAAAAAGATTCTCTCTCTCTTGCTAAGATACAAACACTGCATTTTCACTAAGATTCTTGCTTATATTTTTTCATACTTTTCCACCAGATCCGAGAATAACTCGAATATTCAAGGATTTGTCTGTCATTCATCATTTTCAGGAGGAACATCCATCTATTTTATCCTTTATTGGTGAATCGTTCATCCTATTTACTTAAATGTCATTTATTGATATTCATTGCTATTGAATGCTACATTCTTGTTCATGCTTTTTAGAACAGTTATTGCATGATGTCATTACTATCTGACCGAACCCATCTATTATTTATTGCATCCTTGAAAGTTTCATTTAGAAAGATTATTGTTAACTAAGTTTAACCCCTAATTACATAAAATTAATTATTTTAACCAAGATTCATATTTTTTTTGTCAAACAGTAGTTACCTAATGCACTTGAAACCTTTGCTACTTATTTGTAGCAGCAGTTTTAACAATACAACTTGGTTTCCTATCGAAATTCGGAAGCAATCTCTACTGTAAGTTGAGCAAGAGCAATGCTACAGAGCCAAATTCAGCTTATTATTTAAACCGCCAAAAGGAAAATCTTGACAAGTAGTTTAAATCATGTTAGCTGGGATGGTTTTCCAATAGGTACTACCTTTTAATTTAGCAAGTTTAAGGAGTCGCATATATATTCAGCCTTTTTAAAACTTCACATGATTATAATGAAGTCAATCTTAACTATATGAGAATCTTGGTATGTTACTTGTTGAAGGATTTGTTCAATACGTTCTTAGTCCAAATCGACCAAGGTATTGCCTTTCAATTTTCCTAAACCATACGAGAGCTGGTTGTTGCCTACTTCTATGCTGTGTTTGGTTTGGTTGCAAAGGCGGATCGAGCCTATTAATCAGTATATTCAGTATTTTTATCGAAGAACACATTATGCGTGTAACATCAGTAGCATTTTAACAAATAGTACTAAATTTTAAGCTCGTAATTTTAAAATTTCAATGAGTGTAAAAGTTAGAGACTATAAGTTTGAACATGTCAATTTTAATTCCTAGATTCTACTGTTTAATTAGTTTTGTTAAAAATAAGCAAGTACTATAATTATTTTAAGCCGTGCGCCGGGCCGCCGGCCATCATGATTGTTCTCTCTTAGCCATCATTGTTCGCACCTCTTCCTACGCTTTTTGCTTTCTCTTCATTTTATTTTATCAAATCAATATAGATTACTTTCCGGTTTGGTTTTGTACTTGTTATTTGTATACAATCATGTTAATGAGATTAAATAATTAACTAATTAAATCTAAATTAATTTTAAGAAGGTTTTTAATTTTCATTTGATAATAAATCTTCTTATTTTACAGCAAAGGAGTGGGGTGTAATTATTTTCCCAAACTTCTAAACACACACTTTTTAGTCCTTTACAAAGTAGCAAAAGCTGGAAATTCCACTATAACTCACATGGACGGCTTATTGAAAAACATTCTATTTTAGATTCTACCATTTTCCATAATATTCTAGTCGTTAGGAAGTTTCCAAAGTTCCATAATACCCCTAAATTGTCTATTAGTCCTGTCAAAATTCTCTATAACAACCTCATTTGTTCTTAATATTTTTAAATATTATAGTTAAATGTTGTTATAATAACATTATAACATAACATAAAAATTAATTTCGCAAAAATTTGGCTTTTATAGTGAATTGCTGCTACTTGGAATGCTTCGTTGATTACAAGACCTTCAGCAAGTAGATCATGAATAATCACTTGCAATTCCTGGACTTGAGTAATAACAGACTTGCTATCTATCATTTTGTAGTCCAGAAATTTTGCGGCAACGAATTTCTTCATCCCGGCATCTTCAGTCTTATATTTCTTTTCAAGCGCATTCCACAATTCTTTGGATGTCTCCATGCTACTGTATACATTATACAGATTATCATCCAGTCCGCTAAGAATATAATTCTTACATAAAAAATCAGAATGCTTCCACGCTTCAATCACGAGAAAGCGTTCATTATCTGGAGTTTTATCCGGCAGATCAGGAACATCTTCCTTGATGAACTTCTGTAGACATAACGTAGTCAAGTAGAAGAACATCTTCTGCTGCCAGCGCTTGAAATCAATCCCGGAAAATTTTCCGGGTTTTTCTGCCGGTGCCAACGCCGGTGTTCGGCTTGTCGTTGCGTTGGCAGTTGCCATCGGAACAGCTTGGTTCTCGTTTTCAGTCATCATCTTTTCTGTAAAAGAATGACACAAACAAACGTTTAATACACGTTTTCAAACTGGAGTAAAAATCACGTAGATTTTAATATCCAACAAAACGCCACGAAGGCTTAACTCTCCAAAACGGGAGTACACAAACCACAAAGGTTTTAGTTTGCAGAATAATAAGAATAACACAAGTACAGAAATAAATATTAAATTCCTTAAGATTGTTATTCCCGGTCAATATTGCTGTATTTGTAAATATTAATTCTGCAAAATATAAGTTAACGTAATGAAACAATAATAATAAATTCGAGCCCACTGAATTCACAGTGTTTCCTTAAGGAATTTAATCCCCTCCTAGTACCCAAGGTAATGGATTATTTCCTCCCAGGATAGAACGAATAACACACTGGTGTAGCGGTACTTCAAACCCCAGTGTTTCGGCGAACACAAAGTTCGGTAGCAAATCACACTTACAGTTGCTTTGTTTGAAGTTAAAAACAATGCAGAACGAAGGAGTATATACTCAGAAAAACGTATGGAAGTTCTGAGAGGAAGGAGTGCAATGTATAGCCAATTTGTTGAGCGAATTGTATGTTGAGTTGAGTATTTCTTCAACATTTGCTGCTCATATATATAGCAGCCAAGAAGGAGTGCAAGACCAAACGTCCACCCTTCATGGTGGAGCAAGCATTACATGTTTGTGGAGCAAGCACTTCATGTTTGTGGAGCAAGCACTTCATGGTGGGAAGACCATTATCCGGCTGCCAAATTATCAATACACGGATTGGAAAATATCCGTTTACAAATACGGATAATCTTACGTTAATATTTACTATTAACAAATAAATTTGGTCCAAAAAATTAATCAATCAATCGATCATTTGACCAAATCCAAATCCAAATCCGAATCCGAATCCGAAGCCGAAGCCGAAGCCGAAGCCGTAGCCGTAGCCGTAGCCGTAGCCGAGCCGAGCGAGCGACGACGACGACGGCGCGAGGCTTGCTTTCTTCTTAACTCTTTAAGAGCTACAAGAAGAGCAATTATATATATACCCACCAAAAATGTCTTCCACTTCCAATATGGGACAATGTCTCATTGTTAAGAGGGGTAAACTTAAAATTTTACTCAAAATTTCATTTTCCCTCCATTTCCCATTCACCCTCATTTTAAGAATATTACATCTTAAAATAAAACCTCAACAATCCCCCACATGAATGGGGAATGGCTATATCACGGAAGTATGCATGAAAAAACTGTGTGATTTACAAGCAAGGATTAATTGCATCTGGATAAATAGGTTTCCCTTTGAACTTTCCGTAGTAAACTTATGTCGGATATACTCGGTCAATCGGTAGATTTGATATCTTTGAACCGTCGATCTTTGGTGTATACCTAGACAACCATAAGTCACACAATCAACCCTTAACCGTCTTTGGTTCTCATTGTTGTGTTCGTTTCAGCCATGAACACCGCCTGGTTTCATAAGTGCGTAGAGAACTGGCCTTACAAAGTTCTCCTTGAAGCGGCTCACACTTCACACTTAAATAGGTGATTCCTAAACGTGTCATCCTGTAGATACACTATTTGATATACCCCGTATCAAATTTAGAAATCATTAAAAAGCCTTAATGCTTTATCCTTGGTACTGAACATTGTCTCATCACGAGAATGGACTAAAATTTTATTTGACAATGTTGAACCGTCATTAATGACTTTGTTTGATCTCTTTGAACCTAGATCTTGGGATCTCCAGTCTTCTAGGTAGAGTTACCGCCACAATGACTTGTTCTCGGCCATAGCCCCATTCCCCTTGATGATTTCTCAACTACCTCTCTAGTTAGGCCTTTTGTAAGTGGATCCGACACATTATCACTTGACTTTACATAGTCAATTGTGATAATTCCTCTAGAGAGTAATTGCCTAACGGTTTTATGTCTTCGTCGTATATGACGAGATTTACCGTTATACATGACGCTCCCAGCCCTTCCAATTGCCGCTTGACTATCACAATGTATGCATATTGGTGCCAACGGTTTGGGCCAAAATGGAATGTCTTCCAAGAAATTCCGGAGCCATTCAGCTTCTTCACCGGCTTTATCTAAGGCTATGAATTCAGCCTCCATTGTAGAGCGGGCAATACATGTTTGTTTGGACGACTTCCAAGATACCGCTCCTCCACCAATAGTGAATACATATCCACTCGTGGACTTAGAATCAGTTGAACCGGTGATCCAATTTGCATCACAGTATCCCTCAATCACCGCAGGGAAATTACTGTAGTGCAATTCAAAGTTCTGGGTATGTTCTAAATATCCCAAAACTCGTTTCATTGCCATCCAATGAGATTGGCCTGGATTGCTCGTATATCGACTCAGTTTACTTATAGCACAAGCTATGTCTGGTCGTGTACAATTCATGATATACATTAAGCATCCCAATACACGAGCATAATCCAATTGTGATATGCTTTGGCCTTTGTTCTTTGCTAATGCAAGATTCACGTCAATTGGAGTCTTTGCAACTTTAAAGCCCAAGTGCTTGAATTTTTCAAGTACTGTCTTAATATAATGAGATTGTGACAATGCCAGACCTTGAGGAGTCTTATTGATCTTAATTCCCAGAATTAAATCAGCAACTCCCAAGTCTTTCATATCAAACTTGCTATTGAGCATACGCTTAGTAGCATTTATGTTGGCAATGTCATTACTCATTATCAACATATCATCCACATATAGGCAAACAATGACTATGTGATTTGGAACATTTTTAATGTACACGCATTTATCACATTCATTTATCTTAAAACCATTTGACAACATTGTTTGGTCAAATTTCGCATGCCATTGTTTGGGTGCTTGTTTTAGTCCGTAAAGAGACTTAACAAGTCTACATACCTTCTTTTCTTTACCTGGAACCACAAACCCTTCAGGTTGTTCCATGTAAATTTCTTCCTCCAACTCTCCATTTAAGAAGGCCGTCTTAACATCCATTTGATAAATTTCAAGACCATACACTGCAGCTAATGCTACTAACATCCGTATGGACGTAATTCTTGTAACTGGAGAGTATGTATCAAAGTAGTCTAGACCTTCTCGTTGTCTATACCCTTTGACTACGAGCCTTGCCTTGAATTTATCAATAGTGCCATCATCTTTGATTTTTCTCTTAAAAATCCATTTAGAACCCAAAGGTTTATTTCCAGGAGGAAGATCAACCAATTCCCATGTATGGTTGTTCAATATGGATTCTATTTCACTATTGACTGCCTCTTTCCAAAACAATGATTCCGAAGAAGTCATAGCTTCTTTAAATGTTTGAGGCTCATTCTCCAATAAGAAAGTCACAAAATCTGGTCCAAATGAAGTAGACGTTCTTTGACGTTTACTACGTCTTGGATTCTCCTGATTACATGTACTTTCTTTTGTTTCTTCCCGAGGTCGTTTAGATCCTTCACCAAACGACTCACATTCCTTTTTATACGGATATATATTTTCAAAAAACTCAGCATTATCTGATTCTATAACCGTATTATTATGAATGTCGGGATTTTCTGATTTATGAACCAGAAATCGATATGCTTTACTATTTGTCGCATATCCTATGAAAACACAATCAACGGTTTTCGGTCCTATCTTTACCCTTTTGGGTTTAGGAACTTGCACTTTTGCCAAACACCCCCACACTTTAAAATAATTCAAGTTGGGCTTCCTTCCTTTCCATTGTTCATAAGGAATGGATTGTGTTTTGCTATGGGGCACTCGATTTAATATTCGATTAGCCGTAAGAATGGCTTCCCCCACAAGTTCTGTGGCAAACCAGAACTTATCAACAACGCATTCATCATCTCCTTTAATGTGCGATTCTTTCTTTCCGCAATCCCATTAGATTGGGGCGTGTAAGGGGCTGTTGTTTGATGAATAATTCCATATTCTAAACATATTTCTTCAAAAGGAGATTCATATTCACCACCCCTATCACTTCTTATCATTTTTACTTTCTTGTTAAGTTGCGTTTCAACTTCATTTTTGTATTGCCTGAATGCGTCTATTGCTTCATCTTTACTATTCAGTAAGTAAACATAGCAATATCGAGTACCATCGTCAATAAAAGTTATGAAATACTTCTTTCCACCGCGAGATGGTATTGACTTCATGTCACAAATATCTGTGTGAATTAAGTCTAAAGGATTTGAATTCCTTTCAACTGACTTATAAGGATGTTTAACATACTTAGATTCCACACATATTTGACATTTTGATTTTTCGCATTCAAACTTGGGCAGTACTTTCAAGTTAATCATTTTCCGCAAGGTTTTATAATTGACATGACCCAAACGTACATGCCATAAATCATTTGACTCAAGTAAGTAAGAAGAAGCTGAAATATTATTATTATTTTCAACAACCATTACATTTAGATTGAAAAGGCCCTCGGTGAGGTAACCTTTTCCCACAAATGTTCCATTCTTACTAATTACAACCTTGTTGGATACAAAAACGCACTTAAAACCGTGCTTAACAAGAAGTCCAGTAGAGACTAAATTCTTTCTCATTTCGGGAACATGAAGGACATTGTTCAAAGTCATGACCTTGCCAGAAGTCATTTTTAGAAATACCTTCCCATATCCTTCAACTTTTGCTGTTGAAGCATTTCCCATATAAACTGTCTCTCCGGGTTCAGCAAGAGCATAGGTAGCAAAAGCCTCTCTAACTGCACAAACATGGCGAGTGGCTCCTGAATCAAACCACCACAGTTTAGGATTTCCCACCAAGTTACATTCAGAGAGCATGGCACACAAGTTATCAACATCATCATGGTTTACTACCATGTTTGCTTGACCCCTTTTCTTGTCTTTCTTCGGAGCACGACACTCCGTAGATTTGTGTCCGGTTTTCCCACAGTTGTAGCAGTTTCCACTGAACCGCTTCTTGCTTGGGTTGTATTTCGGACCAGAAGCCTTCTTCCTCTTTTTGTTAGCTTCAACAATATTTGCTCCCATTATTGTTGAATTTCCACGGCCTCTCCTTTCAGCAGCTTTATTGTCCTCTTCGATTCTCAACCGAACAATGAGATCTTCAAGGGACATTTCCTTTCGTTTGTGTTTCAAATAATTTTTGAAGTCCTTCCACAACGGAGGCAACTTCTCAATCATTGCTGCTACTTGGAATGCTTCGTTGATTACAAGACCTTCAGCAAGTAGATCATGAATAATCACTTGCAATTCCTGGACTTGAGTAATAACAGACTTGCTATCTATCATTTTGTAGTCCAGAAATTTTGCGGCAACGAATTTCTTCATCCCGGCATCTTCAGTCTTATATTTCTTTTCAAGTGCATTCCACAATTCTTTGGATGTCTCCATGCTACTGTATACATTATACAGATTATCATCCAGTCCGCTAAGAATATAATTCTTGCATAAAAAATCAGAATGCTTCCACGCTTCAATCACGAGAAAGCGTTCATTATCTGGAGTTTTATCCGGCAGATCAGGAACATCTTCCTTGATGAACTTCTGTAGACATAACGTAGTTAAGTAGAAGAACATCTTCTGCTGCCAGCGTTTGAAATCAATCCCGGAAAATTTTCCGGGTTTTTCTGCCGGTGCCAACGCCGGTGTTCGGCTTGTCGTTGCGTTGGCAGTCGCCATCGGAACAGCTTGGTTTTCGTTTTCAGTCATCATCTTTTTCAGAAAAGAATGACACAAACAAACGTTTAATACACGTTTTCAAACTGGAGTAAAAATCACGTAGATTTTAATATCCAACAAAACGCCACGAAGGCTTAACTCTCCAAAACGGGAGTACACAAACCACAAAGGTTTTAGTTTGCAGAATAATAAGAATAACACAAGTACAGAAATAAATATTAAATTCCTTAAGATTGTTATTCCCGGTCAATATTCCTGTATTTGTAAATATTAATTCTGCAAAATATAAGTTAACGTAATGAAACAATAATAATAAATTCGAGCCCACTGAATTCACAGTGTTTCCTTAAGGAATTTAATCCCCTCCTAGTACCCAAGGTAATGGATTATTTCCTCCCAGGATAGAACGAATAACACACTGGTGTAGCGGTACTTCAAACCCCAGTGTTTCGGCGAACACAAAGTTCGGTAGCAAATCACACTTACAGTTGCTTTGTTTGAAGTTAAAAACAATGCAGAACGAAGGAGTATATACTCAGAAAAACGTATGGAAGTTCTGAGAGGAAGGAGTGCAATGTATAGCCAATTTGTTGAGCGAATTGTATGTTGAGTTGAGTATTTCTTCAACATTTGCTGCTCATATATATAGCAGCCAAGAAGGAGTGCAAGACCAAACGTCCACCCTTCACGGTGGAGCAAGCATTACATGTTTGTGGAGCAAGCACTTCATATTTGTGGAGCAAGCACTTCATAGTGGGAAGACCATTATCCGGCTGCCAAATTATCAATACACGGATTGGAAAATATCCGTTTACAAATACGGATAATCTTACGTTAATATTTACTATTAACAAATAAATTTGGTCCAAAAAATTAATCAAAATCCGAAGCCGAAGCCGAAGCCGTAGCCGTAGCCGTAGCCGTAGCCGTAGCCGAAGCCGAGCCGAGCGAGCGACGACGACGACGGCGCGAGGCTTGCTTTCTTCTTAACTCTTTAAGAGCTACAAGAAGAGCAATTATATATATACCCACCAAAAATGTCTTCCACTTCCAATATGGGACAATGTCTCATTGTTAAGAGGGGAAACTTAAAATTTTACTCAAAATTTCATTTTCCTCCATTTCCCATTCACCCTCATTTTAAGAATATTACATCTTAAAATAAAACCTCAACAATTTTATTCCAAATAGTAAGAGTCCTTGAGAGTTTAGAAGATGAAGTAGAGATCACTGGCCTAGCTTTTTCTAATAATGAGTGATGATATTCACTTAAGTAGTAGATAAGTATTATACTTATTTATATTTGCTTTAGTTTTAACTTGCATCTATAATTGGGGCAACTTCCGGACCTAACTCTAGATATTGTTATAAGAAATTAATCAGGTGTTGGGTTGTTTCTTAAAAATCATGTGTGCTTCGTCGAATTTATGATAAGCTGAAATTTGATTTTGCAGAGTCCAATTATCATCTATCCAAGCTGAAATGATCCCCTAGTTGAAAATTTATAAACTTATTTTTCATTTTCATCATGTGATTTTCCACTTGTTTGACGTACAGTTGTGCACTTATTTTGTAGATGTGCCAGTTAAAAGGAGATGCTCAAACTAATTCTGCATATATAATCAAGGTAACTTTGTACTTTATATTCATGCACTTATTATAACTCTTATCTCTAGATTTGATGCATTATAGTATTTCTATTAGTTGAAATGCTTATAGCATTAAAATATTCATGTGATGGCCATATCTTATTGCTGACTACTTGTATTTTGTCTATGTTTCAGGTTGAATTGTTGGCTGCTAAAAATCTTATTGCTGCTAATTTAAATGGGACTTCAGATCCATATGCAATCATCACTTGTGGGAAACAAAAGAGATTTAGGTGATTACGTCTATTTTTGTTATCCTATGATCTTGGCATTGTGGTTTACCTTGTTTATGAGTAGTTATGAGTATGCTTTTCTATTATTGATGATTTTCAAACCAGCTTGCAAGTTGCATCATCAAAGATCGCATGTGTCATGATGTGCTTGCGCGAATATACATCTTTGTAATCTATGTCTGATATTTAAACATGAGTGGAAGCGCTTTGAGAACCTTCTTTTTCATGTTAGTCTCTTTCCTTTTACTATAAGTGCATGCAATTTCTAGCCTTCTACCTGATATGATTCTGCTCAGTTACTTGGGATCTTTGAGTTTTTTATCGAACATTTTTGGAATAAAGAATAATATGTACTATGAGACTTTCATAACAGTGGCGAAGTAAAATGAAATCCTTTAGATATAATATGACGGAGAAATCAGACGAACACCTTTTGATAGTTATATGGTAGGTTAGTCTTAGTTTTGAGATGGTTTTTGCTCCATTACACTGTGTTGTAATAGCTGACAGTAAAGGTCAAGTGCGAGCTTACCTTTTTATGGTGATTGGTTTGTCAACAATGTGTACAATGAGGATTGGGGAGTTTCAGAAAATTGTAAAACTATCTCTTCAGCATGATTATTGCTCTTACATTGTACATTTTTCAAGTTATGCTCTTCAAAGTGTTGCAGTTCAATGGTTCCTGGTTCAAGAAATCCTATGTGGGGGGAGGAGTTCAACTTCTCTGTTGATGAGCTTCCAGTAGAGGTAAAGGTGTGCTGTTTTTGCTGTTTGATCACTTTAATATTATATTGGTTTCCCGTTTTTATTATCTTTTGTAAGAATTCTTTTACTTGATGTATGGCAGATTAATGTGACAATATATGATTGGGATATAATCTGGAAAAGTGCTGTTCTCGGTTCAGTGACTGTACCTGTTGAAAATGAAGGTCCAACTGGTGCAGAATGGCATACATTGGACAGTCCATCTGGGCAGGTATTATTGATTACCTTATCCTCTTTTCTTTGGGAAAAAAAAGCATCATTTTTATTGTGGATGTTTTAGAGGTTGTTCTTTACAGAGTTATGGCTGTTGTCTTTTTCTTTTTCAGGTTTATCTTCATATTAAAACGTTAAAGCACAATGTCAATTTTTCAAGGTGCTCTTTTGCTCCCTTTTCTTTTAAGGCCTTGCGTTATTTTTCATTTGAATTCAACCATCTTGGGGACTAGTGTTTTATATGTGAATGCTTAATCAGCTATTTGTCCACTCATAGGTTCCTTCTTTTGGTCAAATGTACATACTCTTTCAATTCAGTTGGGGATTATGTGCTATTAGAGATGTTGTGAAAGGATTGCTTACGAATATTACGCATGATGGTGGTGATAATTAAAAAAAAAAGTTAAATGAATCTTTTATTCCCTTCCCCCATCTCGTCAAGGTTTTGCTTATGCGATGAACTACTATAAAACAATTTGTGGCTCGAGAATACAGTACAACCTTGAAACTTGAGTTTGTGCATAGTGTAAAATGCGGCACTACCAGCTTCTGGATAAGTTACTTTAAATGTTTGGTGAACTTGGTTCTATTCTGGATAGCTTCTATGGTTGTTTATCAGTGAACATTATTTTTCAGTAACACAGTTCTAGAATATATTCCCTCCGTTCACTTTTAGTTGTCAAGTATTCTAAAAATAAATTTTCGCATATCAAGACAAAAATAATTTATTTTTCTCGTTTTGCCCTTAGCATTAATTACTCATTCCAAATCATTTTCCAAATCCATTAAGACTATACACCAATTAATGTGGGTATCATGGTAAATTATGCATTTTATTTATTATTTCTTAAAGGGTGTGCAAAGTCAATAGTGGACAAGTAAAAGTGAACGGAGGGAGTAGTAATTTAGCTGCTATTAGGAGGGGGTGTGCTTTCCCTCTTGTACAGCTCATGCTTTAATAGTAATGAAGGATACAGATGTAATAATACACAAGTGATGGATATTGTTTTGGTTTTGATGCTTATGATTAGGGGCGGATGTAGTATTAAAGCGACGGGTTCGATTGAACCCATAACTTTCGGCACAAAGTATAAATTTCTGTATAAAAATTCACTAAATTTGCAAAAAAAAAGTAGATATGAACCCATAACTTTAAAAATATAATGGGTTCAATGCTAAAAATCTTAAATATTGAACCCATTGAGTTTAACTTCTGGATCCGCCTCTGCTTATGATAGGTGGATAGAGAGAACAATGGAGAATAGGGAAGAATTAGTAACAAAACACTTCCTCACTTAATGAGAAAAGATGGGAATGGGGGAGATAAAGAGCGAGGCATCAGCGTTGATCTTTTAATCGTCAGCTGGTAACTCTTTATTAAGATATATTTCTAGTATGGCTTTATGTAGCAATGCTTCGATGACACTTAAAAGTCAGGAAAAATAATAATTTTAAGCAACTTTACGATCATTATCCACACACTATGTAGTGTCATATGGGTCTTGTTTAGGGTCGAATTCTCTCTCTACTGTTGGAAGATTCGTGATCCATCATAGAATTATGTAATGACTTATGGTTCATCACTGTTCCTTGAAAAGATTAGTGTTCATCTTAGCTGGAAGATAATACTCTTATTCCCCCTTCATTTGGTTGTTTTAGAGGTTTGAACGGCTATGTTAATACTCGTAGAAGGATCACTTTGGATAAACAAGGACCTACTGTTGTTCATCAGAAACCTGGACCGCTGCAAACAATATTTGATCTCCCTGCAGATGAGGCAAGTGCTAAATTTTGACTGATAAAGGACTCTTGGTTTGGAAGAATTCTTAGGTAGAAATTTTGGACTGTTGTGAGTTAGTTCTTTGCTAATCAGTGTAGTTATCTCAGGTTGTGGAACATAGTTATTCATGTGCTCTGGAAAGGTCATTCTTGTATCATGGCCGTATGTATGTTTGTACATGGCATATCTGCTTCCACTCAAACGTATTCTCAAAGCAAATGAAGGTCAGATTCCCTTTTGATTGTACCTCCCGATTTTTAACTATTTGGATCTACTTTTTATACCTCTCTATTCCTTCGGGGTAGGGGTAAGGTCTGCGTACATTTTACCCTCCCCAGACCCCACTAGTGGGATTCTATTGGGTTGTTGTTGTTGTTGTTGTTGTGGATCTACTTTTTATAAAAAAAAAAATCTAAGCTAAATGCTTATGATCAATTTGTTTTCTCCATTGATTTTTATCTTATTGACCGCCATGGGTTTGTTCTGGGTATTCTACATTCCGGCCAGAAGCCTAGTTCAGAATTTTGTAATATCACCCTGCCTGTGGATATCTTGAAACTTGGAGCAAGGTTTATGAGGAAAGATTGCTAATAACAGTTTTTAATGGATAAATGTTGGATAAAGGGATTTAAATCTGGATAGAGACTATTTGAATTTTTTAAATTTCTCAAGGTTATGATATATATCCTTTTCCTTCCCATTCTAAGCATAAAAAGAACTGGTAACGACTGTACCATTTTGATTTTGGCAAACAAATCTCAGTAATGCTGAAATTGGTTAGTTTATTTAACCATGCTTATAATTCTGCATTTGCAGGTAATTATTCCTTTAGCAGAAATAGATGAGGTATGGTATTCTCCCTAATATTTATGATGATCTGTTCTTTCCAAGTTGTCAATGTGCTTGGAATTAGCTGGGCCATTGCAGAAATCAGCAAGAGTGTTATTTTTCTTTTAGATAAGGAGGAGCCAGCATGCATTTGTTAATCCTGCTATTACAGTAATTCTCCGCATGGGTGCTGGCGGCCATGGGGTGCCTCCGTTAGGAAATCCTGATGGTTAGTATTTACTTAATCCTTTAACCTTATTCTTCATTTCATTAGGAAACACATTTTCTTTTGTTTTAAAAGAAATAGGAAGTTGGCTAGCTGTGAGTGAGCTTCTCCTCGCGAGGTTTCACCTTTTGATATGTTATGAGAAGATTCTATGATATCACCATTAGCACTGCTAGTGTTATCATGCAAGACTAGAAATTATACCCAAGTATTTTCTCCATCCCAAGATAAATTTCTCCTTCCACCATTGACACAAAATAATGTGTACTTCTCGGGAAACTAACTTTGAATATTTTCAAGATATGTTCCTATTTCTGCTACAGAAAGACTAACTCAACCTATTGGCCTGACATGTTTCTTCATCACTGAGAAACTACGTTCTTACAATCTTGTCAACTGAAGACTAGACATCCAATTTGGAGAGAAGGGAGGTGGTTTGTTTTGCTCATGTTAGATAGTTGAATTTGAAATTGAGATTCTGGATGTATTATGACCGATATGGTAGTCACCTAGCTTTCTCTACTTTCAGGTAGAGTAAGATATAAATTCGCATCTTTTTGGAATAGGAATCATTCGTTAAGAGCCTTGCAACGTTCAGCAGATAACTATCATGAAATGCTAGAAGCTGAGAAGAAGGTTATATTATTTTCTTTCTGTGCTTTTAGTTGGTCCTTTTTCTGATTGTTATCTGAGACAATAAGCAGTCCTGCTTATCATATATCTATAGTGAATAGTGATACAACCACCCATGAATCAAATTGAATATTTAACCTTAGCTGTCTTAAAAACATTTATGTATTCAATAAAAGAGGTATTCTGAAAGCTGAGATGTATGACATCGTTGAATGCATTAGTATTCATCACATATGGATTTCCTTCTGTCAATGAGATCTCTTGTTAATTGCACCACTGAGCATAAACAAAGGTGTTTTTTTGTGTTTATGGAACTTCCTTTTTCTAATTCCTTTTATCTAAAAAGTTGCATGGCATGGTTATCATATTTGTTTGTGCTCAAGGCAAGAACTTTCCATATGAAGATCGGTATGATTACCATCTCCAGCATTATGAAGAGCTCTCTTTTGGTAGCATACCATTTAATGTAACCACGCCGAAGCATGTCAGTGTCCTTTCCGGACACGAAAAGCAGGAAAAGGAAAGGAAACAGCAAAAAAAAGAGACTAGAATGAATGTATTGAGCTGGCATGGTCTCTCTTATTTGTTTGGGTTCCTTTGGTGCATAATGAATTCCTTAGAGCCTCCTTGAATGCACTCTATCATGGATCTATAATCTGTATATAAGTTATCCTGGACGTCTACGTTTACCAAGGGGAGCAGAAGCATGAGGCTTTTGATGTTACAAGCAACTTGACATCTCAGTATCTCGTGAAGGCTTTACATTTTTACTGGCTTCCTGTCATCTTTCTTTGCCTGTTTAGCATGCCCATAATTATTTTGCTACGAAATACAGGTTTGTCTACAAGACATCCGGTTTTGATCGTTTACTTCCAGTCTATGTTAATGGTGATATGTAATTATATTTTACCTCTGAGCTTCTTGAAGCAACATGTCCTGCAGATTGGCATTTCTTGTATTCACTGCTACAGCTAGAACATAAGAATACTGTCTTTACTTTAGCTTTAAGTTGTCTCTAACATCATTTTTACTTTTTAGATTTAAATTGTCTCTACCTTTTATTGATTGGCTTTGCATGGCCTTCTTTTTGTTTTAAATTTCCCTCTTTTCTCTTTGTAGGAGATGGAACAGTCGGCACTGCGTGCACATAGCAGCTCCGTTAAAGGATGTAAAAAGATGGAATTAAATCAGGAAGAAAGTGTGACGAAGATTCAGAAATCTCAACCATTTATTAAAGAAGAAGTCCTCTCTAGTATATATAATGTATATAAGTCCTCTCTGGTGTACATAAAGTATATTTGATCTCTTGCTTTTTGGGACTAGAACTTCTTTCTCCATGAATTATAATACTCTTAAAAATTGCAAGGATGTTTTGCCATGCACAGCCGAGCAATTTTTTGACTTGCTATTGGCTGATGATTCAAATTTCACTAATGAATACCGTGCAGCAGGGAAAGATTTCAATCTCAATGTAAGCCCCATATTCCATTTAATGTAGAAAATGTTTATGGCTTGTGCTTCTTTATGCATTTCTGGTTTGGACCTTAAGTTCTGGATACACTCTTGAGGTTCTTTTTATATCTTCTTTAATATCCTCTTTTTTATTTGTGGGTGTGTGAGGAGGTTTGATTAGTGCGTGTGACTCACATTTTTATTTTGATAAGTAAGATATGTCTCACCCGAAATGCATCTTTTGGGGCATGGACCTGGTCAAAAGTAGTAGTAACTTAGCAAAAATTGACTGTCAAGTGAAAACAGGAAAAGCCCAAAAAGAGGTTGTACCTCCTGTTCCCAAAAGAGAGAGAGAGAGAGAGAGAGAGAGAGAGAGAGAGAGAGAGAGAGAGAGAGAGAGACGGTTGCACCTCCTGTGGTGCAGTTTCTTCTTCGTACCTCTTTACAATCGAAAATAAAAAATAGGCGGAAAGAAGTGAACTTGATCAAGGTAATAAGTATTTATATGTGTATGTGCATGAAGTCTAGTGTAGTGTGGATTTGCCCACACCTCTTGAACTTCAGTTGCTTTTGCTTGAGTAAAATATTGAATGTAATTCTTTTCCGTAGATGGGTCAATGGAATTCTGCTGATGAGTATGATGGTCAAGTCAGAGAAATTACATTCAGAACCGTGTGTAACAGCCCTATGTGCCCTCCAGATACAGCAGTGACAGAGTATCAGCATGCTGTTTTATCACTGGATAAAAAAACTCTTGTAATTATCTTATCTCACATTCAATGTTGTATGTTTGGTCATGTTTATGCTTACCATTTTCGTATCTTCCCTTAGGTATTTGAGACTGTGCAGCAGGCCCATGATGTGCCGTTTGGGTCATGCTTTGAGGTACTAGTGACTCTGCGTGTCAGGCCATGATCTTATCCCAGTACAATTTGGTGGAATTTTTTATACATAATTCCATTGTTTAGTTCCATCTCTTACCTCCTATAGACTAGAGAACTGCTCTTTATTTATCTTAATCCCTGATTAGATTTTCTATTCCATCAGGTTCACTGTAGGTGGTCTTTAGAAACAACTTCTGAATCATCCTGCACTTTGGACATAAAAGCCGGTAAGTTCTTCTATCCTGCTTTCTTGCTCTGCTGTCAGTGTACAAGCCACTATCCACTGATCACCTTTGCTTGTCGAAATTAATCCACTTGCCCTGATCTCTTCTCATTTGATGGGTTAACAAACCACTTAAACGTATCTTTGGAGTATCTTTTAACAAATCATTTTGCTTATCATCTCTTATACTTTTAGGCAAAACATCTGTCACCCTAATGTTGCACTCTCACCCTATGTTGCGGGGACTCTCCAAAATGCTGCCGCACCTGTGTCAGATCCTCCAAAAATACACTACTTTTGGAGGATCCGACACGCACCAGACGTCATTTTCGGAGTGTCCGAGCAACATAGCTCTCACCAGACTCTTACAGAGAATTGATACCCTTGTCATTCATCACACTTGGATTTGATTAGATAGGAAACTATTTTTCTGGTGCAATGTTGAGTTCAGGGCTTATGAATGCTTTCACAGATGTTGTGCTTGACCAAGTTTCTCCTTCCAAGATTGTTTGATCTAACTAGCTGTTAGATTCTTTCTTTGAAACCCTAGAGATATCATATTTATGTTTTCCTTTGGACAGCTACCAACTGAATCTCCAGCACTTGACAGTCATCTTTTTTCCTCTTTATTCTATTTTTCTGGTGAGTGGCAAGCATGATACAGTTGAATGCAAATCGGAGCTGCCTATTGAACATTGGATTTTCTTGACCTAAGTTTCTCTACTTGAATGATCCTGAAGATTAGTAGTTCAAAAGTCAAAATTTGTACATCTTTAAGAGTGCAGCTGTGATGCGAAGTTAAACTAACTTCAACAATTTCAACAGGTGCACATTTCAAGAAATGGTGCATTATGCAGTCAAAAATTAAGTCAGGATCTATTAACGAGGTATTATTTAGCCTCTGTTAGTTATTCTGTCCATTCGTTTTATTAACTGAGTGGTTAATTTCCTTGGACTTAATGTGATGACTTTTCCCCCCTTACACTCTTCAATTACTTATGCAGTACAAGAAAGAGATAGCAACAATGTTGGAGGTGGCTCGTTCATTTGTTAAACCAAGAGTATCAGTGAGTGAAATAGAAAGTGCCAAACCAAGAGTGTCAGTGAGTGAAATAGAAAATGTCATCTCCACAACACAATCCTTGTATCAACATTGTAACTTATCTCCACCAAGGAGATCCAATGTCCGTCTTTGTAATACGTGAAGATGCAACTTTTTATCTAATGGAAAACTATTTTATGTGATATCTGCAGATCTTCTTTTCCAAAGCTGCTCTCTTCAACGGGAAAGATCAGGGCAAATTTTTTTATTGTTACAGGCTTAGCAACTTAACTTTCATCTCCTATAAACTATTTTAATGCCCCAAAATTTTAGACAGTTGGCGAGCATGTCCTATGAATTTCAAAAGGGTAAGTTACGTTATAGTGAGGGGGTAAATTATCCATCTTTTCTAAATTGGGATATCGGGGAATTACTTTTTCTCCTCTACTTTTTGTGATATATAATCTAGAACCTAAAGAAGCTACTATAAACAGTGTGAAAGAATAAAGTGGAATGAAAGATGATGCAACAAATCGATATGAGCATTTTTGGTCAATCTAATGGTATTCTAGCAAATGAATCAGAATTGAGCAATGATTCTGATAAACAAAAGGTGCTCAAATTATGAGAAACACTATATATGTATAGAACGCTTGTACATAGATTATAGGAACTAGCTATTAACTTAAAACAAGAGAAGAAATCACAATACGAAATATAACAAGATGAAAGAATATGTGTTCAATTCCACGAACTACAAGATTAACCAAAAACATAAACAAACTTTACCATAGCAAGGAGTTATTCCTATTCACAGTAGTCTCTCTAACCTCAACGTGGATTTAAGGTCTGCGTACACACTACCCTCTTCATACCCCACTCGTATGACATTATACTCGGTTTGTTGTTCTTGTTGATACAAGAAGATAGTGCTAGTTTGTGGGTCAACTATTATCACTTTCTTTAATTAATTATACGATTGATTTGTTAAAAGATGTAAGAGACTCTTTCTAGTAACTCAAATGTGTGTGCTTGTAAGGGTGCTCAAATTCTATAAAGTTTTAGGGGTTAAAACGAGTTTGAGCTTAATTTCATGGTCACAAGTCACAACTAACAATTAACTTGGAGTGCAAAGTCAAAAGTCAAATTAAAAAGGTCCCCCAAACCGACCCGTTAACTTCTATTCGGGTCAAACCTTCATCATAGAGACTCCGCAAAGGAAAGAGAAGCGAGAGAGAGAGAGAGAGATGGGTCTGATCTACGCAGCATTGTTGTGCTTCCTTGTTGGAGTTTATGGTGCAAGATCAGAGCAGTTGAGCACGAAAGAGTGTGAAAATCTCGGGTTTTCGGGTCTAGCTCTGTGCTCCGATTGTAGAACTCTTGTTGAGTATGTTAAAGATCAAGGTTCTTTTTCCGATCCTTTATTCTCTCTACGTCTACACCTAATATGCACATATTTTTCATTTTTCAGTCCTTGTAATTTATGTCTTTTTAAATTAATACTTTTGGGTCCAAACATAAATCCATAAAAAAGGATTGGGGGAAAGTATTGACCTTGACATTGTATTCAAGGCGGCTGAAGATGAGCTTGGATCCGTAGGTGTTTATGGCCTGAAGTTTAGTTCAAATGTGGTAATTAGGTTGGAGGAAATGGGTCCAGAAGGGGGATGATTTAAGGTTAAAGCAAAAAAGGAGCTATAAAATAGTCTATCCAGCGGTGATTAGCTAGCTGAGCGGGTGTGAATTGGGGAAAAACTTCGGAGATTGCAGTATAATTGAAAGAGAACAGGGAATTGGAGGAGTTGGATAGAATGGGCCTAGGCACTAAATCCAAGTCATATTGTTTTCCCTGTATATTGACAGCCTCATATTCAGTGGCGACTAAGTAGAGGGAAGGGGGTTTCAGGGTTCAATTGAAACCCCTTCGTCAAAAAATTATACTGTACCAATAGGGTAAAAATGAATTCTTTTTATTATATGAAAACTGTTTAATCCCCTTGGCATGAAAAGAAATTCTAGCATAGTGGTAAAGGGGGTGCAAAGTTGTTGCAAGTCCTAAGTTCAAATCCCAGTTGTCACAACTCACATCCTTCAATTTTATAAATTCCTGGCTTCTCCACTACTCATAATGGAGGAAAGGTAGTAACGAGCCATATACAACTTCAGAATTTCTTTTTTTGATAAGCTACAGGATAAGAATTCTAGACCTGGTAATAGCACTAACAAAAGATCTCCCATCCATATGTTGGTTGCCCATCCAAAACAACTTTTACATACTTATCATGCTTAGTCGGCTCTTTTTCCAGGCACAAAAAATGGAAATGGCATTCAATAGTTGCTTTAACTCATCCAAGACAAGATTTATCCCACATCTGTGGATAACTAAGATTTGTTATCTCTATTACAAAAGGGCAAGTCTAAAGTCAAGGGGTTAACAAAGTCCAAAAAGGTATCAGGGGAATTAACAGGGGAAAGATTGCTCGAACTACATAGACTTGTTAGTCATCTAGCCTTAAGAATGTAAACTGGAGAAGAAATGCCCTCAAAAAATCTTATGTTTCTCTCTGTCCATATACACCATAAAACACAAGCTGGAATCATATTCCATACTTTCCTGATGGATTTTCAAACCTTTCATGTACTCCAGCTAATCAATGCATCTTTTACACTGTCAGGCATAACCCATTTGAGACCAAAAGCTGATATGAATATGTTCCATATGTCTGTA
The DNA here is from genome assembly GCF_000390325.3 of Nicotiana tomentosiformis. Lineage (NCBI taxonomy): Eukaryota > Viridiplantae > Streptophyta > Magnoliopsida > Solanales > Solanaceae > Nicotiana > Nicotiana tomentosiformis. The sequence continues at coordinate 98,464,819 of NC_090817.1, read as the reverse complement.
ACTGCTGCACGGTGTAAAAAAGGTGTCTATTGGTTTCAATTGCCCGTTGACACATATAGCATCTCTTGACAATGTGAAAATTTCTCCTACTAAGGTTGTCCTGAGTGAGGCATGCTTCATATAAGGCTACCCAGCTAAGGCGAATCAACTTTAATGGTAACTTGGTTCTCCTAATGAACTTCCATAGCCAATTGACTACCATTTCATTTTGAGCACAAAGGGAGAGGTATCCTGCCCTCACTGAGTATTTTCCATCTTCTTTATCACCCCAAATGAGTCTGTCTTGGCCCTGGCCGTTGATTAGGAATGACCCTAGCCTCTCCAGTAGATTGAGTAGATCCTGTAGCTCCCAGTCTTGCATGTTTCTCCTGAATTAAGGATTCCAGGTGTTATCAGCTCTGCTTTGTGAAATTGTTGAGTGTCTGCTTGTGGATATTGAATATAGGACGTGGAATTCAGCTTGCAGTGTTGAGTCCCCTAAACATCTATCTTTCCAGAACTTGATGTTTGGTCCATTGCCTTCTAGAAAATGCTGAAACCTCTAGAAAATCGGGAGGTTTCATTTGCTGACTGTAATATGAGAGGATCATATGGGTATGTAAAAGGTTGTGTCAATGTCAGTCATCCATGTCTGATTGTGATTGGAAATGTTTGAACTTATTCAACCTTTGATGGACATGTCCTGTATTTTAAGACTGACCTCAGTGTATATGATAGAAGCACACTAATTATTTTTGATTTATTGAGAAAAGGATCATGCATAGTTAGAAAAAACAACTTTATCCAATGAAAGGAAAAAGAATAGTGTGATAGAAACAATGGCATTAATGCAAAAAAATGGCCAAAAAAATAACCAATAGGTCCATTGAAACCATATTTTGATGCCGGAACAATTTCCATTTTATTGTTTGTTCCGCTTTTTGTGATTATAAGGAGTTAAGAACAAAAAAATAAACTGCTCTTCTCTCAGTGTTTTCTGTCGTTTTTTTCTTGTATAATTTCCATGTGTGTGACAGTATGGTTATATCTTGCTAAATAGTATTGATTATATATTTTTTACAGAGTTGGTGTCTGAATGTTTGAGCTGTTGCACTGAAGACTCTGATGATGCCATGAGTAAGGTACAGATGCGACCGATACATTTCCTCTGCTAGAGGTCATTTTTCGGCGGCTTTAATTTAGGGTTGTATTTAGAGTTTTGAAGACTCTCCTCTGGTTTTCCTGTAGTGTTGCCCAATATTTTGTTTGAAAGTTTTGGCTTCCATGCATATATTGTAGAGATAAGATGGACTCATGTTTGCACCCAAAATAAATAATCAAAATAAAATAGCAGCAAGACTAAGACTCAATAAAGGCACTTATCTGCCCTTCCCTGGACGTGTATCCATCCATTATTTTATTTTTTTGTGTTAGCTTGTTTTGGGAAAATTGAAAATATCACCTTTTTGGTTTCGATACTTGGTTCACAATCCCCACTTGCTTAGGAAATGAATAAAGCTGTAAAAAAATGAGAAGCGGGCGACTCATTCTTCTTTTTTCAAGCACCTTGACCAAAAAGTTATTGGGAGGTCGAGGGAGAAAATAAGATGTCAAAAAATCGCTTTGGAGAAGGCTGTCTTTTCTTTCTTTCTTTTTGCATCCTTTTCTCTTGCTTGGGGATTGTGGAATTCCTAAAGATTCTAAGACAATCTACGACTGTTGCGCAAGTACATTGCATGCTATCATACAATGACTAGAGTAAATCTTGAACACTCTTGAAATGATGCCCTTTACTTTGAAATGGTACTTCTAATCTACTCTGATTGTGATTGCAGGTTGTTTATTCTGGAGCAATTTTGGAAGTCTGCATGAGAAAGCTGGTTTTCTATCCTGAAGTCGTTGGATTCATTGAAGAAGAAAAGGATAAGTTCCCTTACGTAAAAGTTCAATATGCATATAATTCTCCGCCAAAGTTGATCATGTTGGATGATCATGGAGAGCACAAGGAGACCATTAGGTCATCTTCCCGTCTCCTTTTCCCCTCTTTCCTTTGTGTTTTGTGTGTGTTCACAACCGATTTTCTATTTCTATACTGTCGTTGTTAGAGTGCATGGAGCATGAGAAGTATTGCCCCATCAGGATCCTTGCGCTCAGTTGCATTTTCTAAAATCCTGCTTTCTTATGGATTTCTATTTCATGCTTGGGAAACATAACTGTATTGAGCACACTGGTATCAGTCTTTTAGTTGCCATTAGAAGATCAACCTTTGGGTCATGAGTGCATCGCATGCTAACCAATTTCATTCTGATTAGTAACGCGAGGAGCTGCAAAAGCTGCAATTTCTGGAGTTCAGCTATTTATTTAACTCTAATTTATTGTTCAACAAAGATTAATACCCTGCATTGCATCTTCCTGTGCACTTCTGTTTAATATCGGCAAGATCTTATTCTGGTTTTCTAATGTCTTTGTTACATCTTGCAGAATTGATAACTGGAAACGCGAGCACATATTGCAGTTCTTGAAAGAGAAGGTTAAACCATCATCAGATAGCTAACGTTGCTGGTGGTCTCGTCTCGTTTTGATCAAGAGCGGCGGGAAGCATGGGCTTTTCTTAAACCTGCATCAAGTTTCAGAAATCTCTTATTCCCGGAGATTGTTTTTAAAGTAAAGAGCTCGTAACATGCAATTATTAGCAACTTATGAACTGGATTTTATGCTTTTTACGTGCTTGATGTAGTCATTAGATTTCATGGTCCTGCTCTTTTTCTTTTTCTTTTTCAATCTTCTTTCCTACTAACTCCCTCCCACTCTGTCTTTAATTTGTCATTACTAAATTACAGTTCAAGAGTAGCTTTGCCTCAAAAAAGAAACCTTGAGCAATACTAATTAATAGTCGTAATCATATTAAAAGCAATTGAAAATTTGAAAACATAAACGCCAAGAGGTGTTTGTTTGGAAAAACAAATTGGAAAAATTGACAGCCAAAACTCAAAAAGTTCTTTGTACTTTTGAAAATATATCGAAAGACACAATCTATCTTGCCTTAAAAAATAAGGTGGTACCGGACATGGTTTAAAAGCAGATACTAGAAGGAAAAATTTAAAGACTAGGTATTATTTACGCCTATTTCGTAAGATTCTATCTTCTTTGATGAAGACTTAAATTAACAAAAGGGAAGAGTGAAGGTAAAGTTGTTCACTTTCAGTTTAAGAGAGCTTTAAATGGCAAAACGTTAGAGAGTTGCAAGTGTAAGAACATCGCTAAATGTAATTTTAAAACGAGAGTCCAGTAATTTCGGAAACATTTATAAAACCTATGGGATTAAGGGAATCTAAAAAGAGGTTTGTGCAATTAACCTAGAATGAAATTCCATGATTTAGTAAAGCGAGAGCATGAACATAGTAAATGCTGAACCACATCTTATATGAACAATGTGTCTATGGTTACCCGATACACCAAAAAACTTAAATGATCTTCAAGCACTAACAGGCATTTAAATTTAGATGTAAATTACAGGTTATACATCAACATGCAGAAGAATGGAGAGAGATTGGAGAAAACAATAGGCGTATGACATCTCTTTTGCCACCACAATCTAAAAATGAGAATACAGGTAGGTCAAAATTCTTTGGACAGCCTCCCCACTTGTGTACAATTGATAAAGCTGCAGCACAGTCACAAGAAACATAAGAACCATAAACTCGATCACACTAGATGCCTATACGACTGCACTGCCTTCAGGTCTGCTGTGTTTCGACACCAGCTTTCTGAAACTCAGCATCTTATTCAATGCTCCAATATAGGCTCGGACACTAGAGATAACAATATCCATATCTGCTCCGGTTCCACTGTGGAAGAAGAGAGTAGACATATAAGACTTTTTTTGGTAACATATCCCATATATTAATCAAATCATCAGCAGAGAGTCTGTACTGGAAGCCAGAATTTACAACTTGTGTAAGACATTTCTAATAGGAGAAAAGAAAAAACAATAATTCATGACTCTCTAGAAAACATAATGTATCTAGCTATATGTCGGTCGAAAATATATCGGGTACATGTTTGACATCCAGCCAATCATGTCGGTCTACTATGAAGTTTGACTCCCCAACTTGCTGGACGCACTGACACAAGTCTTCCCTCTGGATAAGTCAAATGACGAAATAAAGATTGGAGAAAGGACTTGGGGGTACAGGGATAACTGTTGGGAGCAGTATTTCCGGAGAGGAGGGGAGAGAGTTTGTAGTGGCAGAAACATGAATCTGACGTCTACTATGGCTATGTTTTTTTTTTATAAGGTAAATTGTATTAATCAAAAGGGAGAGAACTCCCGTATACACGAAGTATACCAAAAACGTAAAGAATTTACATCAGAACATGATTCTCTACAAAAGACGCCTAATCTTCTATACAAGTAGGGGCTAAATGAGTGCACCAAAAAGCGATCAAAGATAAAAGACTATTCTTAAGATGTGAAAAAGGAGACTCAATCTCCTCAAAAGCTCTCCTATTTCTCTCCCCCCATACTACCCACATGAGAGCTAACGGGGCGAAGTTCCACGCCTTTTGCTTTCTTCTTCTACGGAAACCAGCCCAGCTATATAATATTTCCTTTACAGTGCTTGGCATCACCCATTGAACACCAAAAAGATTCAGGATTGCCCTTCACAAAGTAGAGGACACACGGCAATGCAACAAAAGGTGATCAACTTCTTCCCCTGAGCTTTTACACATGTAGCACCAATTAACAAGTGTAATTCCTCTCTTTCGGAGATTTTCATCGGTCAAGATCACTCCCCTCGCCGCTAGCCATGCAAAAAAGCACACTTTCGTGGGCACCCTAGGAATCCAGATCGAGGAGTATGGAAAAGTGGTCTCCTCTCTCACCAACATACTCTGGTAAAAGGACTTTACGGTGAACAAACCATCGCCACGCAAGCCCCATCTCCAAGAGTCGCAGGATGGTTGGGGCATGTCTTGCCTATACAGCAGTGCCAACAAATCTTGGAGCTCCGCAATCTCCCAATCTTGCATGTTCCTTCTGAATGAGAGGTCTCATACTACCCCCTTCATGCTCCTTACGAATCTGTTGGACCATCAGTAACTTCTGGTTTGAAACTCTAAAGACGTGGGGGAAGGAGACCCTCAGAGTATCCTCTCCACACCACCTATGATTCCAAAAGCTGATTCTCCTTCCATCTCCCACCCTGTAAGTGATGTTGCCACTGAATGCTTCCCAATTTTCATGATGCTCCACATGCCGCACCCGAAAGGTGTTGTGATTGCCTTGGTCCTCCAACCCCCTCCCGTGGAATCGTACTTTTCTACTATGACCTCCCTCCATAGAGCATGCTCTTCTACCCCGAATCTCCACAGCCACTTTCCCATTAAAGCTCTGTTAAATACCCTAAGATCTTTCACTCCAAGTCCACCCCACTTCTTTGGGGAAGTGACTGTCTACCAATTCACTAGATGAAACTTTCTAGTTCCATCCGCCGCATCCCAAAGAAAGTTCCTTTGAAGTCGTTCCAGTTTTTCTGTGATGCTCACCAGTGCTTGAAACAGGGATAAGTAATAGATGGGCATACTCGATAAAGTGCTTTTGATAAGCACTTCCTTACCTCCTTTTGACAAATACCTTTTCTGCCACCCTACTAATCTTTTTTCAACCCGCTCGATCACTGGATTCCAAACCGTAGTATCCTTATATGAAGCACCCAAAGGGAGGCCCAGGTAAGTAGTGGGAAGGGAGCCCACCTTGCATCTGAGAACATAAGACAAGGCATCAATATTAGTAACCTCACCTACCGGGAAAATCTCACACTTGCCGATGTTGATTTTGAGTCTTGATACTAACTGAAACCACTGCAGGACCTGCTTCAGGTAGGTCAACTGATCCATATCGACATCACAGAAAACCAGTGTGTCATCCACAAATAGCAAATGTGAGACTCTTCGGGCACTGAGCACCCCAATCGGAGCTGAGAATCCTCTCAAGAAGCCTCCGCCCGCCGCACGATCCATCATTTTGCTCAGAGCATCCATCACTAGAATGAATAACATGGGGATAGGGGGTCACCTTGCCTGAGACCCCTGGAGCTGCCAAAGAAACCACATGGGCTACAATTAACCAGGACAAAGAATCTGACTGAGGAAATGCAGAACTTGATCCATCCCCTCCATCTTTCCCCAAACCCCATCCGCATCATAATGAAGTCCAGGAACTCCCAATTGACATGGTCGAAAGCCTTCTCAAGGTCCAACTTGCATAGTAAGCCGGGTTCTCTATTTTTCCTTCTGGAGTCTACAAGTTCATTTGCCACCAAAGCAGCATCCAGGATCTGCCTACCTTCCACAAACGCATTCTGGGAGGACGAAACAGTCATGTCAAGAACCTTCTTAAGTCTGTTGGAAAGCACTTTAGAAATAATCTTGTAAATGCTCCCCACGAGACTAATAGGCTTGTAGTCTCTGATACAAGATGCACATTCTTTCTTAAGCACAATAGTAATAAAGATTGCATTGATACTTCTCTCGAAAACACCATTCACATGGAAGTATTCAATGGCTTCCATCAACTCCCCCTTGATGGTGTCCCAAAAGAGCTGAAAGAAAGCCAAAGAGAAACCATCAGGCCCGGGGGCCTTATCGCTAGCACAACTCAACACAGCCTCGTGCACCTCCTCCTCCTCGAAAACCCTTTCTAGCCACTCGATGTCTCCCTCCCTTATATGGTTGAACTCTATTCCCCCAAAGTCGGCCTCCAACTAACTTCCTCTTTATATAAGTTCTCATAAAACCCCGCTATTGCCCATTTTACCTCCTCTCCCTCAATTCTCACCCCATCTACAACTATGGACTTTATGAAGTTTCTCCTTCGATTTGCGACCACCACCCTATGGAAAAACTTGGTATTCGAATCCCTCTCCTTTAACCAAAGCGCCCTCGATTTTTGCCGCCAACTAGTCTCCTGAGCTATTGCTAACTCGACTATTTCCCTCTTAACCTCCCCCAATCTCTTTTTCTCAGATTCATCTAACTCCCCCGCCCCTACCCCTCTTTCTAAATCCCTCAATTCATGCATAAGCTCCCTCATTTTAACCTCTACCCTCCCAAAAACCTCCTTATTCCACCTAATAATATCTCTCTTGAGCAATTTGAGTTTCTTCGAAAGACGGTATGAAGGTGTCCCTGATACCGCGTAGCTTGTCCACCATTCTTTCACCTTGTCACCGAATCCTGGCACTTTCAACCACATGTTTTCGAATCGGAAGGGATCACGCACCCCCCTCCCTCTGCATCCATCTAGCAAAATAGGCAAATGATCTGAAGTCAACCTAGGTAAAGGAATCTGCAGCACATTCGGCACCAGCTCATCATATGAGGGAGATATCAGGAATCTATCAAGTCTAGACCTTGAGTTGGAATCCTCCGCCCTGGCCCAAGTAAACCTTTCCCCTGACAGAGGAAGGTCAATGAGAAAGTGATCATTGATGAAGTTAGAAAACTACTCCATGGCCCTCGAAATCACACCACCCTAATCTCTCCTCCGGGAATCAGATAGTGTTAAAGTCTCCCCCTAGAACCCATGGAATGTCCCATTCCCCCATAATATTGGCCAGTTCCTCCCAGAAAGACACCTTGGACCCTTCCCCTGCCGGCCCGTACACTCCCCCAAATCCCCACTCCACCCCACTCATTCTATCTTTGACGAGAGTTGCCAAAGAAAAAACTCTCTTCCTAATCTCCTTTACCTCCAAGCTTCTATCATCCCACATAAGTAGAATGCCCCTGGCACTTCCCGCTGCTGGGACCCAGTCATATTTCACCCAACTACCTCCCCAGACACGTCTCACGATCGCATCCGACAAAACTTCCATTTTGGTCTCCTGAAAACAAACTAGGTTGGCACCCCACTCCCTAACTCCCACTTTGATGATGGCCCTTTTGTTTGGGTCATTCATCCCCCTCACATTCCATGAAAGGATCTTAACTTCCATAAGCGACAATAGCCCCCATTTCCCCACCTCCCCTAGCCGAGGTCCCTTTCTCTTTGTCACACACTCGCCCCCTTCTCTGATACACCACATCCCCTAAGTTATTTTGCTTAACACCTTTACCCAACTCCCTCCCTGCACCATCGTAAAGAGATTGTTGCTCAATCTCCCTCAACAGTTCTAACACCCTATCTTCCTTCCCTTTAACAGAAACACCTAGAAACTTCCCAAAGTTTAATAGTTTATCCTCCATTTTTTTTTATAAGGAAATAAACATATAAATAATAGTTTATCCTCCATCCAGAAAGACATATCCCCTCCTCCGATCCTTGACGAAATTGGACAGGCGTCTTCTATATGTACCCTTTCCTTGCTACTACCAGAGGAATACAAGACCATAGCATTGCTAGCACTAGGAGTTTTAACCTCCGAAAGGGTCTCACCATTTCCTTGAGGGGCAACAACCTCTGAAATTAACACCCCGCTGCTATAGGAATGTCCAGAACCATCAGTAGGGTAGCATGGCGGAAGAGAGCATGGAACCATTGGCGGCATATTAACTGAAAGTACTGGTCCGACACTAACATCAATTGGGGCATGCTCAACAATCTCCCCGGAAGAAGAAGAAACTTTAAGTGTGACCTCAGCACAACTAAGCCCAGGAGCAGGTGAGGGGTTGATGGAACCGGGTCCATCAGAGGCGGGGGGTCGTGGATTAACAGCACCATCCTTAGCCGGTTCTGCCCCTGCAGCAGCGGCCATCGTAGAGGGGCACAGGTCACTAGAGCTCGGTGAAGGAGTGCCATTGTGTGAAGCACCATGGCCAGAGGAAGGAGGAACGACTGTTCCCATATGCTTAGGAGCCTTATCATGCGCAGCTTGAAATAATCTGGGGCCCTTAGGATTAATTCTAATGGAATTGGGGAAAGTTGTTGGACCCATGTGAGGAGGCCCAGGCCTATACTTGCTGAAAACTTGCCCGGCCCTATGATAAGTAAAAGAGGATCGTCTCATTCTGCCTTTCCAGCCCGCATCACTAACCCATTCACGTCTTCTCCTCCTGTTAAAATTTTGTCTTCCTCCCCCAATTTCAAACCTCCCGTCTCTTCTCGATCTAACGTCTTATTTCGGCTTAATCCAGTGATCCGGTGAGCCCTCCCCCCCTCAGAGACTGATTTCCCCTCCCCTCCCTTCTATTTGACCTTACCTTTTCTTCCGTCGCTATCACAGGCATAAAGATAGGGCGAAATTCAGGGCTCAACCAAACCCTATAACTCAAGTAGCCATCTTCCACCACATTGGAGACAGGGATTCTGCCCCCTTTCCTCACCACAATCCTCACTCGCGAGAGATCGTGTAAACTGCAAGCAGTGTTGTAAATAGCGAGCGCTATGTCACTAATAGCGAGTAGCGTAGCGATGCGAGACTGTGTCGCTTCTTTCATCTGTTGCGTTGTGATTTACATAAAGCGATCGCCTCTGCTTGTGTAGCGAGAGGCGACAGTGTGGCGAGAGGCGACTGAAGCGTCGCTTTTTTAAAAAGAAAAAAGAAAAAGGGCAAAGACTTAAGAAAAAAGGTCGTGATTAGGGCTTGACTCTCAGAAGTTTCTTTCTTCTTCAACTTCGAACAACAGAGCAGCCAAGTTTCTGAAAAAAGGTCGCGATTAGGGCTCGCGATTACTGTGCCATAGTCTTCTTCATCAAGTTTCTGCCATCTGAAAAACCAGGTATGCTTCTCTGAGTTTCCTTTCTTTCTTCTTCTTCTTTCTTCTTTCTTCTTCTTCTTTCTATTTGTTTTGCTCTGTTTTTTGTCGAGAACAACAGAAACAGAGAGTCTGCTTTTGTGCTCTGTTTTTCGAGCAAAATAACAGAGGCTCTTCCCTTCCTCTTTCTTCTTCTCTTATTTTTTTTTTTGGCTATGTTTTTCGATCAGCAGCAGAGGCAGTAGCTCTTTCTTTTTAGGCTCTGTTTTGTTTGCTCTGTTTTTTCAATTATAGACTTAATAGTCTTATAGAGTAGAATTAATAGCATATAGAATCTATTGAGTTTTTAATTTTTGAATTGATATATTTATAAACTTATTATTGTTATTGAGTTTTTAGTTTTATATATATATAATATTTTATGTTTTTGTATAAATTGTCGCTTCACATCAAAAAGGCGAGCGCTTCGCTGCGCGCCTCTCGCCTCAGTGAAGCGGGTCTTCGTCGCTATTTGTCGCCGCACGCTATCCAAAACACTGACTGCAAGTGACATCAATAAAAACCCCCACAAATTTCCTATATCTTCTTGAATAGGTCAAGACACCAAAGATGCACCGGGAGACCCACCATGTTGACCACCAATGTTTCGCCAGTGAAGCAAGGGTCAAGACACCCATCATGCTCCACCCATCTGTCTAGATTTAAGAAGTTCCCATCGAACCAACTGTTTCCTCTGACAAGAATTTCTGAAGCTTGAGACTTGTCAACAAAACGAAAGAGATATTGAGTGCCCCCCAATTGCGATATTTTCAGCCCGTCCTTGACGTTCCATGCCTCTGTTGCCCAGTTCCTAACAGCCTCTGGAGAACCAACCCATTTGGAGAAAGACCCACTGAGACTAGATTCCAAGAAACCCTTGCACCTGAGAGTGTGCTCCTCGGACAGCGAGAAGTCCGGCTCCTGTCCTACATCGAGCTTTCGATGGCATCTTCCCCCAAGTTCTAGGGCTGGCCAAGAGACAACTTTGATAAAAGACATGTTTTCCAGTTTTCTAGATTCTAGAGAGAAAAAAGAACTTCTCTCTGTACAATCTATCATATTCTAAATGCGGTTGTCCCGAAAAATCTGGCCGGAAAAAGCCTCAATAGTTGGAATAATTTGGAATAATAGTATTCACAGTGGGTGAAAACAGTATATAGGAAGGGAGGAAGGTTTTCTCGTACTGAACAAAGAAAACAATCGTCAGAATTTGGGGTTTAAAGGCTGGAAAAAGAAAAAGTCGTCGGAATTTGGTGAAACTGGCACGGGAAGACTCGGAAAAGCCTCGAGAAGAGGTTGTCTGAAGAAAAAAATTTGAAAGGTCGCCGGAAAAAGCCACACGCGTCGGCGCATGGCTGAGATCTCGCCGGAAAAACAAGCGAGTTGGCGGCGCGTGAGGGCTCGGTTGCCGGAGAACTTTACTGGGGTTTGGACGCGGGAAGCTTAGCTCTTGATGGGCGCGGTGGAATCTTAGGAAGAAGAAGAGAGGGAAGAGTCTCGGCCATAGAATGCTCTGTTGCGAGGGCCTGCTGGTGTATGTCTTCCCCTTAGCATAGGGTGTAAAGAAGACTAATATGGGAACTACTATGGCTATGTTTCAGCTAATATATTCATGCTATGCATTTTCCATTCAAATATCCCCGTCTGCTATCTATCATAGTTCTCATACAGCATTTTTCTATTCATGTGTTAACCCTAAATCTGAGTTATGTATAGTTAGCTTTATAGAAAAGCATATCAATTTGGCTCATTTCACTTCCATTTCATGTCCTTGCTTCCAAAATTTACCAACATCTCCCTATATTTCCTAGGTTCTATCAAAGAAAGAGCGCAAATAAACGGAAACAGCATGGCCGGTACATTTCATACCTAAACGAACGGTGTACAGTCTCTCCAGTTAAAGCATGGGTTGATGTATGTCCATTCTCCCCACGAATTAAAACTCTGGTTGAAGCTATGGCATCTATACCTTCCGTGACTGCATTCAAGGAATATTCAAGTAGTGCTACAGGTACCTGCATAATGGGTGAAAACTACATTCATAACAGAGGCCACAAACAGTACAAGAAGAGCATCAAATATTAAAGCTTCACATTAAACAAAAAAAGATGAATAAATGAAAACCAAAAATTGACTGCTACTTTAGAGCCAAACACCATCTCCTAGAGCCAAATCTGCTTGTAAGACAAGTTCAAAATGTAGATTTCTCACTCAAAATGGTTGTTTAACACAGTTTTACGTATTTTTAGAAACTATTATAAAGCCAGTAGGTTGATCATTTATGTGGAACATGATGAAATGGCTCTCGATAGATATCTTCACAATGCATTAGAGTAAATAGCAGGCACTTGTTACGCAGAATTTGGCTGTCTGCTATGCCATTGTTGAATTCAGTGCTGGATGCTGAGTTAGGGTTGGACTAGCTTTAAAAAAGGACTTTATGTGGTTATTAGTTTTGAAATGGAACTCTAGTCATAGTTTTTAAGTACAACTCCATATAATTGGGCTGACCTGACTTCTTTCACAACAAGAAAACTGTCAGAAAAAAAAAAATTGACCCTAAGGCACTTTTTCTGTAGAACAGATGATGACAAAAAGTATACATGTAAGAGGACTCAACAAGACATTAAATCCAAAATCATGTGCTTTCGAATACTTTGCTCAACAAATCTCCAACCTATAGCCAGGGGAGACACAAAATCAGTATCTGTATAATTTTGATGATTTGCATAAAAGAGATTCTACCGAATGTGCATTTCAAAATTGAACATTAACCAACAGATCAGCTTGCAATCAACATGAGTCCTAATACTGTGACAAGATTATTAGGAAATTCGTTTTCTATTTCAGACCTTTACAATGAGATCAACTGCCTTGTAAGCCGCATCAACTGGCCCCGTTCCAACAGAACAAGAAACATGCTCTTGACCATCAGCGTCAATGAGCTTAACAGTTGCCGTAGAAAGGCCAAGACTTCCACATGTAACCTGTCCATCGAACAGGAACTCTTTCGATCAGCTGAACTATCCTTTCCAATCCAGACCTAAGTCAGAAAATTAAATAAAACCAATGTAAATGTAGTCAACATTGACATTTACCTGTACATTTTCAAGTTGCCAAACAAATTGAGGCTGGAAAACTTCATCTGACATCAATGCTATCAGGTCATCATCTGTAATTTTCTGAATGAGCAGTAGGAGATAAATAGATGGTCAAAAAACATATCCACGATATCAACATCATATTAGATCCACACAGTAGCTTAACCTTAGTTTCAAATTGAACTGATAAAAGTTAGCCAGATAACCCTTTCAAATGAGCAGAAGAAAGTTTGCACAAGGAAAAGATGATTTAAAAGGTCCTAGCACAAATTTGTCAGTTACCCCAGCTCGAGAAGAGGGGTATTTTATAATATACAAGGTATAATAGGAAAATTTTACACTTCAGTTTATAACCAACATGGAGTTGGACCATACCAATTTTCAGGAGTCATTTCTAAGATTTTTACCACCCGACTTTTTCATTCACATCCACCCTCCATTTTCTTCATCTGTTTCTCTCTCAATTCCACCTTTTCTCATACTTAATTCGTGTCACCTTACAGCATTTTAGAAGTACTTACACACCCAGTTGTTTCCAGGTTCACACGAGTGATTATACAACCCAGACACAGAGATAAAGAAAACACTACAACTAATAAAATTAGAAGATGCAACATACTTCGTCTTGTTCAAAAAAATGTGACATACTTTGTAAACGTAATAATGATTACTGAGAGAGAGAGATAATTATATTTTTAGCCCGTGTTCTATCCAGTATCCACAAGGTCAATCTATGAAGGAGAAATGTTCCACCCATCAAACCCCCCCCCCCCCCCCAAAAAAAGCTTCTCAACATCGCAAAATTAATAAACTGCACCACGGGGCATCTCCACATGCATTTGAATGACAATGTAAATATACCTTACAACAATGGAAATTTCAACAACGTAATTCACCTTTTTCTTCTCAGCCACAGATTTGAATCGCCAAAAGAGGTCCTCAAGTTCTTTTCCCTCAATATCGTATCCAAGCTGCATCAGGATTAAAGTATTTGTTTCATGCTCTTAAATATAAGAAATAAACTCAATTCCAGGGCATACAATTTACCTCGAGCATTTTGGCTTGCAAAGCATGACGCCCACTACACAAAAATGTTCAATGTATTAATTTCTTATAGGAATGAAGCAATTAGATTTAAATGATGAATAGTGCAGGTTCAGAGGGAGGCATGGGAGGGACAATGGTACAGACTATGATGATGATTATCTGATGCAACGGTGGCTCTGACCAAATTATAGTGAGGCAAACTCAATAAGCTTCTTCTACTTCATCCCTCCATGAGAAGAGAGGAAGTTCCTAAAGACCTCTACAGTATTTTAAAACAACAAAGATGTGATTCATTATTGAAACAGCAACAGTATGTTGATCAGGAAGCCTTATTCGAGTACTACAGAAATATATCCTCCATAGCAACAAAAAGGATGTAGTAAATCTAAGCAAGTTCAATAATTAACGGATAATAAGCAAAAGCTAGAAGAGCACAGAAATCTAACATTTATGCCATCATAGCAACAAGCACTGATTGGAAAATCACATACCTGAGTTTCCCGAGGACGATACCAGATTCATTAGCTCGGTTAAGCCCAATATCTTCAGGAGATATAATCTCATATGTATCTTTGTGTTTTAACATTCCATCCTAGAGACCACAAAGTAGTTTAAGCTAAAGAGTTTGAAAAAGAACAACTGAATTAATTAAACTTCACAACCTTACAATAATAAAAAGGTAGAGAATCCAGCTTTGAGGCAAGAAAAGGGAGCGGGAGACATTATATACTACATTTTTTCAAAGATGTTCAACTGAAACACTTTATGCAGTTCAAGATGAATCAAAAACAGATGCAAACAGAACAACTAACAAATCTCTAACTAGATATGTGGCAGATTTATTCACAGATATCCAAATATAGGAATAATAACTACGCATCTAAAGTGAAAAGGGCCAAAAGCAAATGGATAATCTGAAAAATGAAAGAGTAAGTGGATTCAAACTCTTGAAGGGAAGCTATTCTATGTCAGGAGGTATAAGATCTCTGACCTTCCTGGAATATGCTCACCAATGTCTACAATGATCTAATGCCCCAAGAAGGAATACTTGGAGCTACTTTCTAGTGGTTTGTTGGTACTTTGAGGCTTCTCTTTTAGTTTAAAAGTCTTTCTATTGGCTGTGAGCTGTTGCTTAAAACTTGGAGAACAACCCTTCAAGCTAACAGAGCCAACTTTTCAGAGTAACTGAAAAGCTGTGACATACCAGCAAAGAAAGCTATAGTCTTCGCATTGTCCCAAATTTTTAGACATGTCACTGAGAATAAAAAGATATTGTGTATCCTCGAGCTTTCAGCAGCTCTTAATGATAGTTTCAAAAGCATCTAATAATCCCTTTCCCTTCTTCTGTTCTCCTTCTCTGCTTCTCCTTCATTCTCTTAAACTCTTGCGTCAACTCACTGTCAGTGTTGTCAAAGGTGCGCTTAAGCCCTGAAGCGAGGCTCAAAACATGTTGAGCGCTTCGCCTCGCTTTGTGGGCGCTTTAGTATCACATCAAGGCTCTAAGGCATACTATTCCTTGCCAATGAGTGTAATCATGAAAAGGCAACATTAAACAATTGATATTTCACTTTATCGTAATCTTTTTCCAATTTCTTTGTCCATATATTTGTTATTCATGCTTATAATTATTAGTCTTGTACTACATATACATATTTTTACTTTTTCTCCAGTTGCGCCTTTTTTCATTAAAGCTCACGCTTTATTTGCGTTTTGCACTTAAAGACCCAACGGACCTTAGAGCTTTTTTGCGCTTTTCGCCTTTGATAATGCTGCTCACTATTCAGTGTATATCCGCAAATTACTCTTAAAACAGCTCCCATATTATGCTTTTGTAGATGTCAGATTCAGCAACCTAGTAACCAGAACCAGACCTATTCTGAAATCTCTGTTATTTTAGGGCGACAAGATAAAAGATAATATAGTTTATGCTCACTTGTTTTCTTCGTCTGCGGATAATTGTACTGTTTATAGGATTTGTGCAAGAAAAAAGTCTTTGTTCTTACCCAGTTACCCGAGGGAATAGTGAAAAAAAAGTCTTTGCTCAAAGCAAGGTAATACAAGTTACAGAACTTATTGGATGAATAGAGTATCTATTTTCAACTTAAATAGCAAAATTTTGTGCTTAGTCAAAGCAGAATAAAGCAAAAATTAACATTCAAGCAAATATGCCCTTGAACTAATAAGAGGATTGAGTTGCCTCTTTCAAGAACTGTTTAGGGTTTAGAACATTGATCTCTTTCAACAATGAATTAGAGCAAAATTACGCAGACCTGATGGATGCCACTTTCATGAGCAAAAGCATTAGCTCCAACAATGGCCTTGTGTGGCTGCACATGAAGCCCGGTGTACTCCTCTACCTGCATAGAAAAGGGTCAGCAGAAGGCGCTTCAGAAAGATATTAACCAGCAAAATATCTCCAGAGACTATAAGATAGTAGGGGACAAACCATCTTGCTTGACATGAGTATATGTTGTGTATTAATTCCTGTATACAGGCCACCTAGTACTTGCTCTCCACGACATTTTAAGGCCATTACAACCTATTCCAGCATTGTCGAAGGTAACAGGTTAGAAAATGAAAGCCCAAAATGCCCAAGAGGAAAAGCAAACAGAACAAGCAACACAGAGGACAAAAGAACCCCATACAAGTTAGTAGTTGTCCGTTTCAACATAACACATCACAACCAATAGCAGAAATTTGCTTCAAAATTTGGTTGCAAGTTTGCAACTATTGTTTTCAAATAGTTAGAAACATAGATGGTCGATCAAGCCATAAAGGATGAGCAAAACCAAACCTAATAAATAATAGTGAAAAGCTAACATACGGGAAAGAGAGAGGAATGTACTATGATAGCACATGAAATTCCATCCTTCATCCAAAATTGGATGTCTCGCTGTGACATTAAATAGTTTCAAAAGGATAAATGAAAATCTGTAGTCACTATAAAGTTTGCTTTTTTCTTAGCCTCAGAGAAGTAGAAAACTTGTGCACCGTAGAAGTGAGTGGCATAATTTTAATTGTGGAAAATAGTCAATCCAAAGAGGAAAGGCAACCAAATGCGAGGCATAGGAAATACTAACTTCAACAAAAGGAAATCATCAATCAACTATGCCTCAATCCCAAATCAGTTGGGTTCAGCCATATCAATATGCTATACCCATTCACTTTGTTCAAACTTTGACTTTTAACACAAAGTAGGTTTATCTAAAACCAGAGGTGTCTAAGTTTCACATTTATCTCTACAGGGACATACAAGCCTTCTAACCAGAAGAAAAAAAGATCATCGAGAAACAACTACTTTAAGGGAGTGTAATAATAACAGCTAAACATTAATTCAAACTAGATATCGCCTATATAGATCCTTTACTTATAGTTGTAATATTTCATAGCTAGTCAAATTGATTCCGCGAGATTGGAGGACTTTCGATATAACTTCCTTCTATGACTTAAGGTCTACTTTTTCCGCTTTTATCACCTTCAATCATCATAGTGTCACACCTATGGACCAATGCGTCTAAAGGCTACAGAGGATATGGTCAAAAAGAAAGTCCTCCCTCTGTCTTAACTCTTAAAATCAAGATGATGGTATATTTTCATTTCACTTTTTGTGTAAAGAGAGATTTTTGGAAGATGCTCAGCCTTTACTTGAGTTAATAGAGTCCTTGTAAGATGAACAAGAGCATTTTTGCTGTTTTTGAACTGTAAATATAGTCCAGCACAGCCTTTGTGCTGATGATAATACATCGTTACCTTTCTCGAAAAGAAAAATATCAGTTTAAAGTCAAGATGTTAATTGTTTAGGAAGAGGTAGAATAGTTCCTTTTGTGCAGAGAATGCCTTACAGTGCTATGGGAAAATATTTTGAAGACCCATCTTTATGACGGGGAAAGAATAGAGGGGAACTCATAGTCCGGTTGTATACTTAGTGATTCCACCTCTTACCACCCCTCAAATTTTGGAGCTCAAATCATGCACATAAGAGAACTGAAGTTTCTCAGTGAAGAACCCACACACACCTCCTCCAAAGAAGCATTTCCAGCTCTTTCACCGATTCCATTGATGGTCACTTCTACTTGTCTTGCACCTGCACATGCTCCCTGAAATTGAACACACTTTAATGAACATACAGTTTAAGTTGGTATAAACCACTAGGTTCTAAACAACATTGAACTGCATACAGCTAAGGTGTTGGCAGTAGAAAGCCCAAGATCGTTCTGGCAGTGCGTTGAGATGATCACATCTCCAATTCCTGGGGTATTGGCCTTTATATCAGCGATCAATTTTCCAAATTCACTGGGAACAGTGTATCCAACAGTATCAGGGATGTTAAGGGTTGTTGCCCCAGCTTTGATGACCTCTCCAAGGATATGATAGAGGAACTCAGGATCAGATCTGAGAGGAATAAACAGGAAATAAGGCTCAGTTCAGAATACAATGACGGCAACAGATCCAAGCTACAGAAATGCATGAAAGTGGTTACCATTGCCAATTTTAATCACTGAACTAGTCCACGAGCTTTTATGCATGACAATAGAAAAATAGTAGGTAGTTTAAACCTCTTACTTGAGATCTCAAAGCATCATACCAGAAAACTCCTTAATAGGAAAAGGCAACTTAACAGAGCATAAATTTCACGCTCTTACACACGCTAATAGAGAAGAATGCAATGAACAAGTGTGTTCATTAAAAACCAGTTTAGTGTCAACAGACTTGTGACAAGATCATCTCCAGAAACTTTACAGAATTCTGAAGGATCATTCATGATTCACCAGCTAAAATGCTAATCATTTTTATCTGAATCTATATATAACTATCTTTAAGCATAAAACTATCTATCCAGCTATAAGACCATAATGGCCATGACTCATCCACAAGAGAAATAAAAAAAATAGCATCTTATCCCTTATTTCTTTTTGGTGCATCCATGAGATCCCTATAAGCATAGAAGATTGAGTGTTGTTAATTAGAAAATCATATTATTTTGAAAGCTTTCTGCTTTTGGGCATACTTCATGT
The DNA here is from genome assembly GCF_000390325.3 of Nicotiana tomentosiformis. Classification (NCBI taxonomy): domain Eukaryota; kingdom Viridiplantae; phylum Streptophyta; class Magnoliopsida; order Solanales; family Solanaceae; genus Nicotiana; species Nicotiana tomentosiformis. The sequence goes on along the minus strand of NC_090817.1, from coordinate 98,445,939 downwards.
ACATGGGAAGATATTTGCTATTTTTTAATAAATTTGATTACTTTATCAAAAAAAAAAGGGACATTCCTGGATTGCCTAAATTTAATAAGCATCACCACACAAAAAAGGCCTCAGAATCAACAATTCTAGCAGGGATGTGGTTATATGAAGTGAAATGATAACCCAAAGTATGTATACAACAGTATTTGATGGGGCACGAAGTTTAAATGTTAATTGATGTAAATATTATCTTACACAATATATCATACTACTGACAATGAAAAAATAAATAAAGTAATGGTTAATAAGTAAGTTAGTGTAACAGGGACATTAACACATCAAAGTTTAAATTTTTAATACCTGAAAAGTTGAATAACTTTAAATTTTTCAATCATTTTGGAAAGTTCAAAATGGAAGTGTAAAGTGCAAACCTTCCAGCATCTTCAGGGCTAAATTCAACATCCTCACAACCAATACTCCTAGCATAAGCAACCATACTTCTAGCTTTCTCCACAACTTCATCTCTACTCATCTTCAACTTAAACTTCATATGTATCTCACTAGTCGCAATAAACGTATGAATCCTCGGTTTTTTCGCATACTTCACAGCCTCCCAAGCCTTATCAATATCCCTCTTATTACACCTCGCAAGTCCACAGATTACCGGAACATGTCCCTCTTCATACACACCATTTCCAACTTCCTTCGCTATTAATTTCACAGCTTCGAGATCAGCTTCAGAAGAAGCAGGAAAACCGGCTTCAATTATGTCAACACCAAGCTTAGCTAACTGACGCGCAACGTCGAGTTTTTCTTTTGTGGTCATTGTGGCGCCTGGAGATTGTTCGCCGTCGCGGAGAGTGGTGTCGAAGATGCGGATGTATTTCGGGTCGGGAATGTGGCTCGGGGTATAGTCGGGTCGACGGCGGATTGCGCAGCAGATAATAGGGGAACATTTGGGGATTGATGATTTGAAGTTGAAGAGAGCTTGGGTTTGAATGAGAGGATTTTGGGGATGCAATGAGATGTTAGGGTTACGGGAAAATGTATGGTTTGCGGTGATAGACGCCATTGGAGGAGAAGAGAAGAACAGAGGGGCGGAGTTGTGTGGAGAGTTGGGAATGATGGAGTCAAAGATGAAGGGTGTGAGTGGGTTTTAGTGGCGGCGCACGAGTGTGAAATTTGACAAAAGAAAATTTTAAAAAATAAAATTAATAAGATTTTAAGGTGGTTATCCATATTAAATATGCGGGATCGATTCCCCTCAATACCTTCTGGTTGAGCCTGTCACACAGGACTTGCATAGTGTGGTTTTTAGGATTGAATATGTTGCATAGAACTTGGCTAGTGCGGTTTCTATTACACAGGAATAGGTGCACAAAGTGTTCGTCCGAAGTGCACAGGTTGTAGCCGTTGCGGGTTCTCTCTCTTGCCAAAAAGATTTTACCTAAGACATTAAAGTATTAATTGAAAAAGAAATACTAGAAGGATATGATTATAAAAATCCAAACTTAAGTACAAGTCTTGAAGGTGTGGCTGCCCACTAATTTAGACTAACCTATTCTTTTCTCCCTTTTAATGAAAATATTATCCTGAAAACTATTTCTATCAAAAATTTAAAAAAAAAAAGCATGAAAAATATATTGTGAAAATGGCTTTCGCCATACCAAAAACGTCTAATTAAATGGTAAAAAAAATGATGATATTTCCTTCAACAATATAAGGAAAATTAAATTATGGAAAAAAAAATATTAAGTTTGATCCTCATCAAACTTTTCTTTTACTTTCTCCTTGTATTTGAGGTTCATATTGCCAACTCAAAAAACAAACATGAGGAGAAACTGTAAACTTCCTATGCTCTAAGTCTCTAAGTAAACATCAAGCTAGTGGGGAAACTCCAAACTCGTATTTCAAAAAACAATTATTGGCTTAGTTTGCAGATTCGTCTATATATCAAACGAAAAAATTAGTATCCCAGTTAAGTGATGTTTAAAATTTCAAGGTGACATTTGGTTTTGTTTTGGTACCATTTGTAGTAATTGTTTTTCCCGAAAATTTCCCAATAAAGAAATGAGTAGAACATTTACTTTCTATACATTGCCAATAAAAAAGATTTACTAGTTTACAATTTACATCTTGTTGGCCCAAGTGAAGTTTTGTTTTGAAAACTAGCAAAGAAAGCTCAGGCATAAACCAGGTCCATCCCCTGTGTACACAGACACGGACATATTCGAGCATGAGGAATGTACGAGAAGGAGATAAACTTAATTTGTTATATCTGTTATCTCCTGATCGAAAAGGTTGCATAATTGATAAGGAGAAGGACTCATTACTCAAAGAGAACACTATTCAAGATAAGGAAAGAGTTAGAAGTTGAGGATAACTAGAACTCTTCCACCAAGGAAGAGTAACATTAGAACTCTAGTTGTTTCTTATTCTACTAACTCTATATATTGCAGAATATTTTCAGGTACGCACAAAAGCAGAAGTTAAACGTGAGTTGAGAGCAAAATAGCAAGGCATTTTGCAAGCAATTCTTGTATGATTCAAGTGTGCGAACCTGAAGCTACATGAACCAGATAGAAGAACTAGTTCCAAGTGTCTGTCTTTTATCCTAGTTCAATTATAGTAGGTGATTTTCAAATTGTACCTTTCAGCTTTATTTAAAATCAATTGTAATAGGTACTCTAAATATTCAAGTTAGAGTTAACTTGAAGTTGTCGCAACAGTTAGAGGTTGGTTTCCATAACGGGATTAGAGGTAATCCTTAGGTTTACAAAGAATCTTTGTAAATGTTGTTTTGGCTCAGTGCTTTAGTGAAGTGTTGGAGAAAATCCTACTGAGTAGTAGGTCATATTTTTTTTACCTTTTGAGCCGGGTGTTTTCCACGTAAAAATACTTGTGTTCTTTACTTTTCGCATTTACTATTTCAGCAATATTATGTTAAGGAACACTTAGAAGAACCAGGTCCTTCGATAATTCAGTGCACGCGAAAATTGGACACCATATAAATTACCCCCACCCCTCTTGTGTGGCATTGACATATAAAATATCAATTGGTATTAGAGCATTTTACCCTTAAAGAGGCTAACACCTTAGGAGAAGATCAAGATGAGTGTACCACCTGGAAACTGGGAAGGGCAATCCACTGCTAGGCCACCATTCTTCAATGGCCAGTACTACTTCTGGTGAAAAATAGGATGAGAGATCACATCATAGGAGAAGACTATGAGTTATGGGACATTGTCACAGATAGTCCACTGACTACCATGAAGATAAATGCTGAAGGAGTAGAGGTACCAAAGACAAGAGCAGATTGCACAGATGAGGACTTGAAGAAATGGGAGAAGAATGCCAAAGCCAAGAAGTGGCTTATTTGTGAACTTGGTCCAGATGAGTATAGCAGAATCCAAAATTGTACCACTGCCAAGGAAATCTGGGACACTCTGCAAGTGTCTCACGAAGGAACACCTCAGGTGAAAAGGTCCAGAGGAACTCTACTGTATTCTCAATATGAGAACTTTACTATGAAGGAAGGAGAAACCATTCAAGAGATGTACACAAGGTTTACTACATTGACAAATGAACTAAAGTCTCTTGGAAGAATTATTTCTGAAGAAGATAGAGTCGAGAAAATATTGACAAGGGTTTTGCCTGTTACTTGGGAGAGCAAAATTACTGTCATTCAGGAATCAAAGAATATTGCCACCCTCCCACTGGATGAATTAATTGGAAATCTCACTGCTTATGAACTTAGGAGACAAACCATAAAAATGGATGTACCAAAGAAGGAAATGAGTCTGGCACTCATAATCTCTGAAGGTTCTGATCTTGAAGGTGATGAAATGGCTATGATCACTAGGGATTTTGAGAAATACTCGAGGAGAGGAAAGGGTCCTTCAAGAATTGGAAGCTATAGTAAATCAAAAATTTCTGAGAAGCAAACCAATGATGGATGCTACAAGTGTGGAAAGACTGATCACCACATCAAAAACTGTCTCCAATGGAAAATTGAATGGAAGAAGGAAAGAGCTGAATGAAGGAACAGGAAGAAGGAACATGTTCAACCCAAGAAAAGCAAATGATCAACCAGGGCTATAGTCGCTGCTTGGGGAGAAAGCTCAGATGATGATGAGGAGGATGAACAAACACTATGGCCATTGGAGAATCTGATGAGGAAATTGAGGTAAGTGTAATTCATCTCAAAGACAAGATTAAATTATTGTCTAAAGAAAGGTTATCTGAGTTATTTCTAGAACTAATTAATGAATTTGAGGATGTAAACAATGAAAAGGAACAGTTGTCTAAAGAATGTGTGATTTTAAAGGCTAAGTGCAAAAACCTGGAACTTAGGGTTAGTGAAACTGTAAGTGAAAATACTGTTTTGAAAAATTAGGTTCATGTACTTGACTCAATTATCCTATAGCTTAGATCTGAAAATCTAAAATGAAATTAGGAACAGGTAAAAAGACAGTTGATCACACACAACTCACTCTAGAAGAAAATATAGGAAAAAAGAATTATGAGTTGTATAAAAGGGATGAGCAGGTAAGAATCCTAAAAGAGGATTTAAGCAAGGTCAAGCATGAGCTAGACATAACTTGTAAATGGAACAGGTCCTCCAATGCACTTTCATGGCTACAGGAACATCATAGTGCCAATAGAAGAGGACTTGGCTTTGGGAACCTGGTACCTAAATAGGATCTTAAAAGCAAGTACCTCACACTTCCTAAGAACAAGATTTGCACATACTGTGGTAAAATAGGTCACTATAAAAGTGAATGCACTACAAAAGAAAAGGCAAGTTAAAAGAATAAAGAATTTGCTTAAGGGAAAAATAGGCTATCAAGTTGGGCTAAAAAGAATTTAATTCATCCTTTTGCCTATAGAAAGGGACCCAAACTAGTTTGGGTTCCTAAGACTAACCCCTGATTTCTTTTTGCAGGTCCAAGTGAAGGAGAGCAGTCAAATATGGTACATGGATAGTGGCTGCTCAAAGCACATGACATGAAACAATAACCATTTCCTTTCACTTAAGGACCTTAAAGGAGGTAATGTCTCCTTTGGAAATGGGAAGAAAGGTGAGATCATTGGGGTTGGAAAGGTAGGCAAGAATGATTCTCATTCTATTGAGAACGTCTACTTGATAGATGGACTAAAGTACAGTGTGATAAGTGTATCACAACTGTGTGATAGAGGTAACATGGTAGCATTCACATCTACCAAATATTTTGTGATTAATCTTACCACTGACAAGATAGTTTTGTAGGTAAAAAGAGTGAATAACATATATGTTGTAGATCTGTCCACACTTTCAGAAAATGAACTCACTTGCTTAAGTGTGTTGGATAATGATCCCCCCATTTGGCACAAGAGACTTGGACATACCGGTCTAAGTCAACTCAACAAACTTATCTCCAAGGACTTGGTGATAGGACTGCCTAACATTAAGTTTAAGGAAGATAAGGTTTGTGAGGTCTGTGCAAGAGGAAGCATGTAAGATCCTCTTTTAAAAGCAAGAAAGTGGTAAGCACCATCAGGACGATGGAACTGGTCCATATGGATCTTTGTAGACCAATGAGAACATTAAGCAGATGTGGTAAGAGATATGTAATGGTGCTTGTTGATGATTACTCTAGGTTTACTTGGACATTATTTTTAACATCTAAAAATAAAGCATTTGGCATGTTCACTTCGTTTGTTAGAAAAACTCATAAACAACTAGGTAATCAACTTGCATCAATTAGGTCTTATCATGGTACTGAATTTGAGAATGCTAAATTTTCTAAATTTTGTGATGAACATGGCATAGATCATAACTTTTCTACTCATAGGTCTCCACAACAAAATGGAGTAGTTAAAAGAAAGAATATGACACTTGAAGATATGGCTAGGACTATGCTTCTTTTTAGTAAACTGCGCCATAGTTTCTGGGCAGAAGTTGTGAACACTGCATGTTACATCATAAATAGGTGCATGACTGGACCTCTTGTAGAGAAGACTCCCTATGAGTTACTTAAAGGGAAAAAGCCAAACATATACCATCTTAGGGCATTTGGATGCAAGTGCTTTGTGCACATGGTAAAGACTCTCTAGGTAAGTTTGATCCCAGAAGTGACGAGGGAGTATTCTTGGGATATTCTTCACATAGTAAAGCCTAGAATATTTATAACAAAAGAACTATGTATGTAGAAAAAAGTGTACATGTAGTTTTTTATGAAACTAGCATTCTTTCTAAGAGACGGGAACATGAAGATGAAGCAATTGGGCTGTTAGAAACTCAAATGAAACCACAGCCCAGATTGAAGTTGCACCAAAGGAAGAAACAGGTGATGGAATAAGTCATTCTACCCAGGGCAACTTGATAGGGGGAACTGAACAAAAAAGAACTGATCCTCAAACCTTGAGGGAACCTGTCCATGAACTTGTTCCTCAACAACAAAACACTGAAGGAACATCTAAGGGAAACCAGCTAGTTGTGAAAACTTATAAGTACCAAAGTTCTCATCCCATTGAGAACATAATTACTGATCCAACCTCTGAAATCAAAACCAGGTCTTTTTTGAAGAATCTTTGTGCTTTTGATGCTTTTTTATCTCTTATTGAACCTAAAAATGTTGTTGAGGCTTTGCAGGATGCAGCCTGGGTGAATGCAATGCAAGATGAACTCAACCAATTTGAGAGAAGTCAAGTTTGGCATCTGGTACCAAGACCTAAGGACAAATCAGTAATTGGCACAAAATGGGTCTTCAGAAACAAACTTGATAAAGATGGAACAGTTACAAGGAACAAGGCAAGATTGATGGTTCAAGGATATAGTCAAGAGGAGGGCATAGACTATGATGAGACTTTTGCTCCAGTTGCAAGATTGGAAGCAATTAGACTCCTCATAGCCTTTGCTGCTTACATGGAATTCACTCTTCATCAGATGGATGTCAAGAGTGCGTTCCTCAGTGGTTATCTAAAGGAAGAAGTATTTGTCAAATAACCTCCGGGTTTTGAAAGCAAGGAATGCCCTGATCATGTGTACAAGCTTGACAAGGCACTTTATGGGTTCAAGCAGGCTCCAAGAGCATCGTATGAAGGATTATCAAAACTTTTACTTGAGCATGGCTACAAGAGAAGTAAAATTGATAATACTTTATCCTTGAAAGAAAAAGGTAAAGATCTTTTGGTAGTTCAGATATATGTTGATGATATAATCTTTGGAGCAACCACTGATAAGTTAAGTAAAGAATTTGCTAAACTAATGAGGAGTGAATTTAAAATGAGCATGATGGGTGAGCTTAATTTCTTTTTAGGCTTACAAATTAAACAAAATTCAAATGGAACTATGATCCATCAGCAGAAGTATGTAAAGGAGTTGCTTAAAAGGTTTAAAATGGAAGATTCCAAAGAAATTGACACTCCTATTGCAACAGCTACAAAGTTGGATATAGATGAACCTGGTTCATCTGTCGATCAGAAGTTGTATAGGGGAATGATTGGCTCATTGTTGTATCTCACTCCTTGCAGACCTGGCATTGTTTTCAGTGTAGGCCTTTGTGCAAGATTTCAGGCGAATCCAAAGGAGTCTCACTTGACTGCTGTCAAGAGGATCTTGAGATACCTAAAAGGCACCACTGACCTTTGTCTATGGTATCCAAAAGGTAGTAATTTCAATCTAGGGATATGCTGATGCTGATTATGCAGGCTTTCTTGTGGATAGAAAGAGCACCTCATGTATGGCACAATTTCTTGGCCCATGTCTTGTGTCTTGGGCCACCAAAAAGCAAAATTTTGTGGCCTTATCTACTGCTGAAGCTGAGTATGTTGTTGCTACTTCATGTTATACTCAATTGTTGTGGATCAAACAGTAATTAATGGACTTTGGAATTGATGTTGGTTGTATCCCCATCTTTTGTGACAACACTAGTGCAATTAGTATGACCAAGATCCTGATTCATCACAAGAGAACTAAGCACATAGATGTTAGGCATCACTTTTTGAGGGACAACTATGAAAATGGTTTGATCACTGTGGAATTTTGTACTACTGACAAGTAAATAACTGACATCTTCACAAAATTTCTAAGTAGAGATCACTTTGAAAGGAACACGTTAGAATTAGGGATGATTAAGATCACCTAAAAGGACCAGTTTAAAATTTCACAATCGATTTTTTTTTGGTTAGAAAATCTATAAATTTTATATATAGTTAGATTAGATTTTGCTCAGTCTAATACTTTCAATAGTATACTCATGTGCCATGTGCTAAAATGACTTATTAATCTCTAATGATATTATCTATATTTTCTTGGAAAATTCAGACTTACACAAGAGATTTCTCACTGAAGAACCTGGTTCATCAAGATTACTTGGTATGTATTCTACACTCTGCATAATTTGAAATAATTATATTTGGATCATGATTAAAAGAAGAGTCCCGTCTAATAACAAATCTTTTTGGACTTATCCGTTACAAAATGAACCAGTTCCGTTCAAAAGAAGTCCTAACCATATTAAGTGCCTAGATTCTAGGGATAGTCTTGAATGTCTTCTCAAACAGACTTGCAATTTGATTAGACTTCTGCAAAAGCTGTCGTTAATCAAGTGAACTCCTCCACTTTATATTGATTGGGATTAATTTGTTTCTTCACTTCTAAATTTTCAAGTCGTCCAAATTCTCTCAAACTTCTCTCGTCTTCTACTCTCACACAAACTCGTTTCTAAAGCTCCCAAACTCAGAAATGGCAAACCCTTCTGAAAATCCTTCATCCCCACCCAAGGAAACCACATCCACACCATCTATCACATATTCAACCACACCTCTGTCTTATAAAGGAAAAACTAAGATGCTTGCTCGCAAGACTGTGGCTGGGAGCACATTTTCTAAGAAATTAGATAAACAATTGAAGGATAGCCAGGTCCAGGAACCTCAGAAATCTGAAGACTCATTTAAGTCTGCTACTGAGGGAGAAGAATCGGTTTCTTTTGAGACTGAACATGTATCATCTGGCCCTAAAGTTACTCCTAAAACTATTTATGAGGTTACTACGAATCTGGAGAATAGGTTTGTGCTGGTAGGATCCATGGCAGGTGTTGAAACTACTGAGTCTGGAAGGGTTGGTGGTAAAAATAAAAAAGGAAAAGAAAAAAAGAGTGAGGGTGCTCGGAGTACTGTGAGGGGAAAGGGAAAAGGAATGGTTGGTTCTTCACCCATTCTTGTTAGTCTAACTAAAGAATCAGGTGCAATAGTTGTTTGGGGTGAGGAATCTCCTAGAATAGAGGAGAGTGTGAGAAAAACAAGGGAAAATGGATGTGAAGAAGCTATTGAGGGGCTGGTTCAACTTAGGAAAAATGTAGATGAACTTGTTCCATACAAACAGGAAACTCTCACAGACCTACTGAAAAGGGTGACTGTAAGTTACAATCCAAAGAAGAAAGGAAGTTCAGGAGTTAACACCCCTGGAACTGCTAGGGCAAACAAGAAAAAGAAGGTTGCCTCTTCTATCCCTGTTGAAATTCCTCCCACAAGAGGAAGAGCCACAAGATGTCAGAAGAAGCAGAGTGAGGTTGACCTGGAGAAAGCCTTAGAAGAAAGTAAAAGAAAACCTACTGCTAAGGGAAATAAAATGATGGGTAAGCCTGTTGAGGCTATTGAAAATGATGAGATAGACCTCGTCCTTCGAGATGAAGATGAGACAGAAAAAGTGGAGGTTCTGACTCTTAAAGCTAAGAAAGCCAAGACTTTCATAAAGAAGTTTGTTTCAAAGTTAAAGTCTGTTGAACCATCCACTTTGGCTAAAAGAACTAGGTCTGCTGTGAAATCAAGAAAAGTGAAAATTGTGGAGGAAGAAGAATAGAGTGGAGAGGAAGAAAAAGATGATTCTGATGCTGAGAAAGACAAGATGGTCAAATTTGGAAAGAGAACTATCTTGAAAGGCAGACTCCCCAGGGACTTGGAGGAGGAAGGAATGGTGATGCTTTTTGGAGAAGTTACAGTTGCAAGGCTGGAATGATATGGTCCTTCAGATGGATGGTAGGCTGGCCATAAATGAAATTGTGGAGTTTATGGCCAATTGTGAGATAAAAGATAGTAGGGTCACTAGTGTGGTAAAGGGGGTGAAAGTAACTTTTGACGAGAAAGAGCTGGGAGAGATCTTGGAGTGTACCTGCTGAAGGGTACAATGATTATAAGAAACTAAAATGGCCAAGTCTAGAGAATCTCCCTACTGCCCTTGTCATTACTAGGAAATTTGGTGACAATGAAGAGGAACTTGAGCCCAAGGCTATTTACAAAAGTGAGATGAAGCCACCCCACAAAGTGTTGTTCGAATTTGTAAACAAATGTGTGCTGCCTAGGCAGGAAAGGAGGCACATTTCCACATTCATGGACCTGGTCCTTATGGAATATTTGGACAATGAGAGGCAAATCAATTGGCATGGGTTTATAATCCAGCTTCTTGATAGGATTCTAAATGGCACAAAGACTCATGTCATACCCTATGGCTTTATACTCACGGTTGTACTTGCACACTTCAAGGTACCCATCAAGAAATGAGAGGTTGGTACAATCAAGGATCATTTTGAGGAAAATACTCTGACTGCTTGTGACTATGAAGTCAAAACCACTCCTAAAGAACCTGGTTCATCCAAAAAGGTACCAATGAATAGCAAAGTGCGAGCCTTGGTGCAAGAGAGTGGGGCTAAGGATGCTGAGATTGATAGGCTGAAGAAGAGGTTGGCAGAAGTGGAGACTGAGAGAGATGCTCTCAGAGTTGATCTGGCAAAAGAAAAGGAGAAGAATGATGGCATTCTTTAGGATATGCTGAAACTACTCCAAGCCAAAAACCAAGAACCTGGTCTTTCCCAGCCTTAAGCCTCCTAGCCCAGTGTAGATCAACCAGTGACCCACTTCGGGATTTTTTTTGTTTCTTTTACTCATGTTCCAATGTTTTTATTCTTCTTATGCTTTGTGGTAGGATCTTATCAATCAATAAAATTCACTGTCTTTTACTCTAACTATTTGTTTATATTTCTTAGATGGCTAATATCCTTAGATTGATATATGATGATTAATCCATGATTGCATGTGAAATAGCTCCAGTGGCCATGAGTAATTTCTATTTAAAATTTAGTTATCTAACATTATTATGCAACTTTTCGATGATGCCAAAAAGGGGAAAAAGGTTATGATTTCTTTGGACAGTAATGTTTATAACCTAATGAACCCGGTCCTTGATGATAAGTGACTTTAAAAAGGTAAAATATTCTAACATTGTGTTGATGTTAAGCTGAGTTGAAACAGGGCCTAAGATTATGAAAAACATAGAGTTTGTCATCATCAAAAAGGGGGAATTTGTTGGCCCAAGTGAAGTTTTATTTTGAAGATTGGCAAAGGAAGCTCAGGCATAAACCAGGTCCATCCCATGTGTACACAAACACAGACATATTCGAGCATGAGGAATGCACGAGAAAGAGATAAGCTTAACTTGTTATATCTGTTATCTCCTGATCGAAAATGTTGCATAATTGATAAGGAGAAGTACACATTACTCAAAGAGAACACTATTCAAGATAAGGGAGGAGTTAGAAGTTGAGGATAACTAGAACTCTTCCACCAAGGAAGAGTAGCATTAGAACTCTAGTTGTTTTTTATTCTACTAACTCTATATATTTCAGGATGTTCTCATTCTACAGGTACCACTACAACAACAACAACAACCCAATATAATCCCACTAGTGGGGTCTGGGGAGGGTAGTGTGTACGCAGACCTTATCCCTACCCTAGGGTAGAGAGGCTGTTTCCGATAGACCCTCGGCTCCCTACCCTCCAAGAGCTCACCACCTTGCTCCTGGGGTGACTCGAACTCACAACCTCTTGGTTGGAAGTGGAGGGTGCTTACCACTAGAGCAACCCACTCTTGTCACAGGTACCACTATAAGAAATATGATTTTCTGTGACGACCTTTTGTGGCGACTCATTTAGTCGTTACAGAAGTAAGACTTTTTATAGCTACTTGGAAAGGTCTCCACTAAAGAGGATAGTTCTAGCTGCGACCCTGAACTTGCCATTAGAAGTAATATTTTAGTGGCGACTATGATTATGCCATCACAAATATGTATTAAATTTTGCAAATAAAATATGACTGAAAAAAGTAATTGTGGCGATATGTAATGTCTTGCCCCTAAATGTAATTTGTAGCGACTATGTCGCTCCTAAAAGCGAGCCATTAATTATTTAGTTTTCCACCTAAAAGATAAAATAAAAAATTTACACTCTAAGAAACCCTTCTGTCCTTCCATTTTGTTTCAATGTTCTCCCCCAGTTTTGGCGAAGAAACAACAAAACCCTTGCTCCTATACCCCTTTTATTCCTTTAGAAATTTTCCTCCAAGTCAGAGAATAATCCTCTCCGCTTCTTTCACAGCCCCCTTCCCCGTTCCTTTGTCCTTCCACGGGTGGAGTGTTAGAGATATTTAGAGCTCCAAAGTCATTACCGAGGAGGGCGATTCATCTGTGATGCTCAAATACAGTCGTTGAAGCTGTTTCATCTCTAGTCCTCCTTCTCTATTTCGTTATTTTGTAACTACGGTGGCGATTTCATGATATCTAAGCAAGTTGATATTTTTTCTTTCTTTACTCTATATTTCATTCCCTTTTTTCTAAATATTAGTGTGTTGAGAGCAAAATAGCAAAAGTTAAACGTGAGTTGAGAGCAAAATAGCAAGGCATTTGCAAGCAATTCTTGTGTGATTCAAGTGTGCGAACCTAAAGCTACGTGAACCAGATAGAAGAACCAGTTCCAAGTGTTTGTCTTTTATTCTAGTTCAATTGTAGTAGGTGATTTTCAAATTGCACCTTTCAGCTTTATTTAGAAGCAATTTTAATAGGTACTCTGAGTATTCAAGTTAGAGTTAACTTGAAGTTGTCGCAACAGTCAGAGGCTGGTTGCCACAACAGGATTAGAGGTAATCCTTAGGTTTACAAAGAGTCTTTGTAAATGCTGTTTTGGCTCAGTGATTTAGTGAAGTGTTGGGGAAAATTCTACTAAGTAGTAGGTCGTGGTTTTTTTTACATTTTGAGATGGGTATTTTTCACGTAAAAATATTTGTGTTCTTTACTTTCCGCATTTACTATTTCAGCAACAGTAGGTCAAGGAACACTTAGAAGAATCAGGTCCTTCGATAATCCAGTACACGCGAAAATTGGACACCACACAAATCACCCCTCTTGTATGGCATTGACATATAAAATATCTCATCTATCATTTGGACGTATATACAATATCAATACAATAAACAAAAAAAATTAATAAGATATAAATAGATCTTGAGACAGTACTTACAAGTTACAACAGTAACGAATATAGTTATGTAAATTTATGTCAAAATTGATAGGTTACGTATATCAAAACTGAACAATTTTTTTTTTTTTTTTTTAGATGTAAAGACCACCTCTACGACCTTGAGCATCAATCAATTCAACTTGAATCTCAATTTCACCACATTCTACATGTTGCAATCTAAGAATCATGTTTTGTGTCATTTTTCCATTCTCCCATATTATGCAACTTTCATCAGAAAGGCAATTGTCCCTGTTTGGCTGAACCCTATCCACCTTGACACCATCTGGGAGTCCTTCTAATCCCATGTTTATTGCATCAATATAGGGTTTTATGTCTATCTTTGCATCTCCCATTTTGTCATCTGCAGTGAATGTATCTTTGTCATACACTGTCTACAAAAAAGAACAATTAGGCAACCCATGTAAGCTATCCATTTGAACCAACGTATAACTATTTCATCCAAAAGTTTAAACTAATTACAACACTACCCTCACATGCAAATCTTAGTCCTTTTTTTTAAATTATAGATTAAACATGTGAATTTTTTAATACATGGGGGTGTGACTTAAAACTCTAACACATGTATTTGTCCTAAAATATTATTCCCTTTGTTTCAATTTAGATGACACATTTCGCTAATCGATTGTTAAACTGTATAAAGTTTGATCAATATTTTAAAATATTTTTTTATCATATTGACATAAGAAAATTACAATTTATAATACTTTTCTTATAGTTTTTGAATATATCTAAATTTTAATTTTAAAATACTGAATTGAACTAATCCAATTTAGTTTCAAAATTTAGTCAAACTGACATAATCGAAATATGTTATCTAAATTGAAATAGATAGAGTATTTGAATTATGTGACAATTTTATCTGAAAGCACAATTAAATGTATCTCATTCCTAACAGTTTAAGTTCCTAAGATAAGCTTGTCCCACAAATTCAACAGTATTGGATGATCAACGTCAAACCTATATTCTATATATAAGCGTCGTTAACCTTTTTTTATATAAATTCAGCTATTGAGGAGAATACTTGCTAAGATGAAAAAATAAAGAGGAGAATACTTACTAAAGTAATAGGAAGGCTGGGATCATAGAGTGCAAGGCTCAACTCCTCATTCCATACAGGATTGCAGTTCTCTTTGATAACTCGAGTCTTCACTTTCTATAGAATATAATTGGGAACAAAATCGAAGCAAGGATATATAGGTCATACTCCCATGTAGAAAAGGTTGCATAAATTGGAAAATATGGTCTCCTCACATTCATGTGACAACACGGAATGTAAAATAGATGAAGTTTCAAATTAAACCTCGTGAAGGCGACAAAAATAGTTGCTTAGATGATCGGCACCCTCACCTATAACCTCAGAGTCATGGGTTTGAGTCACTAAAGAAGTATTAACTCTAACAAAGGGGATCATGAAGGCAACACAAGCATATCTTCCCTCCTCTTAATTTGGGATATGTGTGTAGCAAAATCTAACCAAGATTCGGTCTTTGTTTGTGGATATGAAAAATAATTCAAAAATAGCCATCATAATTCCACATTATTATGAAAACCATGCAAAAATATTGATTGAAACAAAAAGAAACTATAATATTTAGAGAGAGAAAGAACATGCCTGGCCGCCCATGGTGATTACAACATAAGGATCACTACCAAAAGCATCTCTCACTGCAAGATTAATCCCTCTGCGTACTCTGATTTTCAAAACACCCAGTGTATTCATCTTTCTCTCTTTATCTTTTTTCCTTTCTTCTTTGTCTTGCGTTCAGGTCAAATATGTATAGAAATTCAAAAATAAATAGTGTGCTTAAAAACAGGAAGAAGAGTGTGCAAATGAGCTCCTTAGGACTTAGATAATTAAGGTGAGCCTCCTAATATATTTGCTATATTTTTCTTGTTAAAATGTGTCTAAAAAATATCAACACCTTTTTAAAGTTTTCTGAGGTTATTTTCATAACGTTGTACATCAATAAAACCTTGAAAAATGACAACGAAAGAATGTCCCAAGTCTCCCCATCCTCAAAAAAGTGTTAAATAACTAGGCTAAACAAGGTGGAAGTTTATGTATATAATCGAGTTAATCGTCTCTCTTTCCCCTTTTTCTATTCCCTATGCATAATAAACAAAAATTAAACAAAAAACAAAACTTAGGTTTAAGTTATCGTCTAGTTTATTTTTCAATTAAAATGAGTATAATAATTTAAAAATAAAAATAAAAAAGACTCATGAGTCATGACCTAGTTGGTTAGATAAAGCGGTAGAGTATATAACCTGTAGCCGAAATTGCGTTTAATATTATAATCTCGCAAAAAATGGCTTCTTCTCTCTACCGCCGTCTCCATGATGTATTCACAAAGACCGCCAAACCCCAGGTCCTTACTGCCATCGCCGATGTCAAATCCAAAGTTCCTCAACCCGTCAAAGCCATTAGTAAACCCGAATCCTCTAAAGAGCAGACATTTCAGTCGCTGATTCGTAAATTCAAGCAAGACTCAAAGAATCCTAAATTCCGCCGCAGTTATCAAAAATATGCATCTTTCGTACGTCGGCTCATCCAGTCTGAACAGTTCTCAGGTATTCAAGATATCTTCGAACACCAAAAAGTTTACCCAGAAATAAAAAGTGAGCGTTTTGTTGTACGATTCATTTCCTTGTATGGTAAAGCTGGTATGTTCGAGCATGCCCAGAAATTGTTCGATGAAATGCCCGACTTAGACTGTGAGCGTACGGTCATGTCATTTAATGCTCTACTGGGAGCTTGTGTTAATTCGAAGAAATATGATAAAATTAGAGAGATTTTCAGGGAATTTCCTGGAAAATTAGCTATTGAGCCCGATGTTGTTTCGTATAATACGGTGATCAAGGCCTTCAGTGAGATGGGTTCACCGCATTCCGCAGTTCTGCTAATTGAAGAGATGGAAAAAAATGGAATTGACCCTGATGTTATTACTTTCAATACATTGCTAGATGCGTTTTACAAGAATAATAAGTTTTCTGAAGCTGAAAAAATGTGGATTTTGATGGAAAAGAAGAATGTTATTCCGAATGTTAGGAGTTATAACTCGCGATTACGCTCGTTGGTAGAGAACAGTCAGGTTGTAGAGGCAGAGGAATTGTTTGAGGAGATGAAGAAAAGGGGAGTAAACCCTGATACTCATAGTCATAACGCGATGATTTCCGCTCGGACAAAGGATGGCGATTTGGAATTGGCTAAAAGCTGGTATGCAAAGTTGGAGGAAAATGGTTGTCTTCCTGATCTTGTGACATTCGTGTTACTTATTCCTCTGGCCTGTGATAAGGGTGATCCTGAGTTTGCTTATAAGTTGTGCAAGGAGTGTATTGTTTTGAAACATACTGTTTATACTAGTATAATACAACGGGTTGTTGATATGTTGGTTGCTCACTCCATGATCGAAGAAGCAAAAGAGCTTGTGAAAATGGGAAAGAACTGCTCGTTCCATTATAAGCTGACAGTGCCAAATGATGCCTAGTAATATCACATCTCTTTGACAGTTCGTCTCCACTGATTGGGATTATGATATAACAAGTTTTCTGTTTCGATGATTAAGCGATCCTTGTGAAAGAATTAGAAGATCTTGTGGAGTCAGTGAAGATTAGCTGCAACCATTATATGCTTACAGAAGGGGAAAGATGCCTAGTGATATTACTTTTCTGTCAAAGTAAGGAATTTGGCAGCAGGATATAAGGAGTTTCTTGTTTCAATGATGAGATACCGCTCGCATTAATTGGCGCTTCCAGTTTCCAAACTTCCAATTGCCAACTAATTAAACAAGAAAGATTTTACTCTTGCCAAAGGGTTCTTCTGTTGTTTACTTGTAGAATTTCATGTGCAACGTCAGACTACAGGCATTTTTGACTTGTGTTTTACCTTGATCCCCAAGGAAAGCTTATCTTTAGCTAAATTGTATTTGTTCAGTGTCACATTTATGGGAGTATTTTTTTCCCCCAATATTATTTGCTTCACTTCTTGATATCCTTGATAATTGTAGTTAATTGTAAACATAGTGGTAGAATCTTTACCAAGTGGTGGACTTTTTGTTTCTGTGATACAAATTTCTGTAAGAAACTTCATGATCAACTTATGGATAACAAAAAGTCTACTGATTTGAGACAAATTTCTATTCCACAGTGCTACAGGATCAACCCATTCAAAAAAGCAAAGAGCTTGTGGAGTTGGGAAATAGTTGTTCACTCCTTAATGGAATCATGTCAACATGTACCTATATATAAGAACTCTAAATAAGGCACTCATCGTATGTCTAGATCCATTCGAAGTAATTACAGACTAGGAAGGCGTCCGCTAGAGGTTAAGTAGGTTAATAATAGAAATATTATGAGTAATAATATTAGCATATAATTAGGGAAAACAGCAGTTCCTTACCTAAATTGTTTTATTGAAATGTAAGTTTGGTTGGTTAATGACATTGATTATCCTTAAAAACGGATAACAATTGAATTTATACGCATTATTAAAGATATGTGGATTGATTCAACATAAATGCTCAAGAATATAAATGAATTAAAGGTAGTGTGGATAACCAAACCAGTTGTCACGTAGAATCCGGGCTCGGATTTAAGGTTAATAACAGTTTTGTCATTGATCAGACCCTCGATTCGGGACCAAATGCGCATGAAGAACTGTGATTAAAATAAGAACTTTTCAATAACTAGCTAGAAAGCAGAGAAACAAGTTTGTATTGCCTTGATATGCGTGTTACAGTATCTCCATTGAATAAGAAACTTCTCCTTTATATAGAAGGAGAGTTTTACCCCTAGAACAATTCTAAAAAAGGTAAAAATACTCCTTGTGCATCAATTACTAAAATGCTACCGAGATCGGGCGAGATCCGCACTGTAATATCCGGTTGGGTGCGGATATCACGGTCCTCTGTTAGTCGTGTGCAACCGTTTTTAGTGCTTTCCGAGGTCTTGGAGCTCGTGGTTCAGCGGGTGTTGTCTCGTCGGGCCCGGTGGCGAGCACTCCGTTCGGGCCTTAGTACGAGAAGTTTCCAGCTTCGATTCCGATTCCATATAGTTATGTCCTTGCTTCATTTGACTCATCGGGAAATCGAGGTACTCATTACCCTCGGTTTTACCCGTATACAAATAGTCCCCTCGTTTCCTAGAGAGTAGGTTTGCCGCAACGATGAGAAGCTATAGATGAACCCTGGTTCCTTCCTTTGCACGTTACAACCGAGATGGCGGATAAGACGAAACGTCCCATCAGTCGCGTCATTCTAACTTCGGACACGTGTCGTTCAATGGCTGACTGCCTCTGAATGCAAAACGTCGCTAATTTCCTCTAATAAAAGCTTCGCCCCATTCACTTTCTGATCCTGGATTTTACCTTCGAACTCTACAAAGGCTTTCGACTTTCTCAAATCTTCGTACCTCATTTCTTGAACCTTCATGTCTTTATCTTTAACCTCCAAATCTTCATACAATTTCTTGAATTTTCAACCCAGAACCTCATATCTTCACATCTAAACTTCAAATCTTTATACGCCTTCTCCAAATCTTCATATATTTTCCAGATTTACGATAGCCAAGACTTCTAAATCGGTTCCTGAGCATGCTGCCTCTTCATCTTCCCACCCAGCCACAAGTACCGAGGCAGTCGTTCCCGAGGTAGTTGCTCTCGAGACAGCTGCTCCCGAGGTGGTTACTCCCGGCATGGCCGCTACTAAAGCGGCCCCAGAACCCCCTATGAAAAACTTTATTCCCGGGGGCTGTTCAATCACAGACGACTTCAAAGTCGAGAAAGCCTCATCCAAACAAGATTGAGGTAAAGGGGCATCAAGATATATATGCTCTATTATCGAAAATACCCTTCCCACAGTCCGAGAGGACTGTAAAATGGGGAGGTAAGGACGTGGTAGTCCCCGAGCCTGAGGACGATATTACCACTTATGTAGAGGGGTATTTAAGTGTTTATACATATTCCTTTACACTGGGTCTGGTAGACCTAGTAGTTTTGGCCTTTTGCAAGAGATACGAAGTGTGCCTTGGGCAAATCCACCCATCTTTTTAGAGGATCATGATCCTCCTGCATTATTTTGTGAACAACAATGAATCTTCTCGGTTCACCCTCTACCATCTACTCAGTCTATACAGTCCCCAAATTTTCCGAGGAGGACTAATAAAGTTCACTCGCTATGCCAGTAAGGCCCCCTTTTCGAGTATCGACGAGGATCGAGACTGAGGCTGGCAGGGGCACTTCGTTCAGGTAAAGACTGAATATTTGATCCCTCCCGAGTTCCTGCCATTTCCCGAGAAGTGGAATGCATCTCCTAAGTGTAGTCTTTCTTTAAGTGTCGAGTCTTCTTTGTTCCCTTTCTCACCATCAGCATTTGTGATCGTGCAACGATTGCTCGGGTACCCAATACGGTCCCCCGTCTCAAGGAGTGGATTAAAAGCATCTGTAAGCAGATGTTGTACTTTGAGCGCTCGTGGCGCAAGATTTTGAAGGTTCGATAGGAGGCCCGTTCCCATGGAAAGGTTCTTCTCAGAATAGTTGTTATTACGCCCCGAAATTACATAACACTGACCTTTTCACTTTCCTTCGCACGTTTGCCTAAGACCACCGAACTTAGATCGTTGGAAGGGAGCGAGGATGCGTCCCTATCCGTTGATCCCTCCGTTACGGGACAACCCGGGGCTGCCGCGGGGGAGGTAAAGAAGAGAAAAAGAAAGTCTTCGGGCTCCCCGAGTCCCTAGGTGGAGCCAAAAAAGGGCGCCTTCCCGGGCTCGTAAGCCCAAGAAGAGTACCAACTCCTGGGTGCCGGATTCTAACTCGCTTCACCGGCTCAGGGATGCGTGTTAAGAAGATGACATATTTGTCGCTCATAGATCAACCCTTGTCGGGGAGCAGGCGGAGGCTGAGGAAGAGAGCCATGAGGCCGATCTCCGTCCGACTCGAGTGGCCGAAATGGAGACAGGGTTGAGACCTCCCGAGAAGCCACTTCTGTTTTGAAGGAAGCGACTAACACGGAAGAGAAGAAGAAGTATAGTGAAGGAGTTCACGGTGCATACGACCATATCCACTTCTTCTTCGATGGCGTGGACATGTCCACTTTGGAATATTTTACCTGGCTGGGCGACATGGAGATCCCAAAGAAGGACGTGCCTTCTGAAAAAGGGGGACTGAGCTCGAGCCCAAAATTGGTGAAGTAGTTTTCTGTTTCGAGTGTGGACCTCGGCCGCAAGAAAACAGTCATTCTTACGGTCCCGGAGGATTCTCGGGTCTTATCTACTCTAGTGGGCATAGCCAGCTACCTTCGATGCTTGGTGATCGAAGAGGACCCAGCGAATATGAACGAGGTGGGCGCGTCGAGTCTCTTCAATGAGGCTCAGCAGGCGCTGAACTGGGTAAGGTATCAATACTACCTTGTGAATTCCACTTAGGTTTCAATATCTCTTACTGTTTTTGTTGCTTTTCAGGCCTCGGTGCTTCACCATGAGAGCTTCCTCCGGTACCGCTATGAGATCAACCAACTTGAGTTCGAGTTCAAGGAGCAGGCTCGAAAGAAGGATATGTACAAGTTTCTCAATGAGCAACAGGACAGGGCCATCAAGGACCTTCACGCCGATCTGTACATGGCTCAAAATAAAGTTTTGACCTTGAGGCGGGAACATGCCGACCTAGTTGAAAAGGTAAAGGTCTTTGAAGCTAAAAATGAAGAGCTAGTCATTGTGACTAACAACACAACCTCGCAGGTCCAACAGAAGATCGACCTGATCGACCAACTCCGAGCAGAGATGAACGAGATCCAAGCCATGGACGATGGGTGGAAAAGGAAAATGGACATGCTAGCTTCGGAGAAGGAAACCGCCAAGGCAAAGCTGGAATCGGTAGAGGTACATGGGTGGCGAAAGAGAAAGCTGACAAGTGGTCTCAGTTGAATGACGATCTCCGAGCACAACTGAGCTCGGTTGTCATAGAGCGGGACGCCCTCGGTAGAGAATACGAGCCAGTGAAGTCCAAGTTAGATATAACTTCCACTGATGCCGAAGAAATGGTGGCCCAATACAAGGCCGATGTGGAGGCAGCCGAGGTCCGCCTGAAGGCGAAGGCTGAATATATGAAGCAGTTATCCCGGAGAGACACCCCGAGGAGATCCACGCCCGAGGTTTTGACCTATCGGTTGAGATCGAGGAAGCCAAAAAATCCGAGGCCAAGGCGAAGAGGCTTTACCAACCTGAAGGTGCCGAAGGCTCTGAGGGTTTCGAGGGCTCGGAGGGATCCAAAGGCTCCGACGGTTCTGGTAACGAGTCGGGCCCTGGTGAAGGCTAGGCGTAGATGCCTTCGTGCTTTTTTAGATTTTGTCTTATGTACATTTTTTGTTTATTTTGATGCAGTTTTTATTGGGCCTTTGTAAGTATATTCCATAATATATATAAAAGTTTTCCTTTCTGGCAATTTCGAGTCTTTACTTTTTCGACATCTTTTCAAGATTTCTATACTTGTAATGTTTCTAATGCCTTAGTATAAGGCGTTCATTTTTAGAGGTCTGAATGGAGCCTAACTTCGATACAAGTTTGTTTGCTCAAGGCTTTGAAAACTCGATATGACCGAAAGTTTTATCGAGATGCTTAAGTGATTTTAGACGATGCTTTTGCCGAGGGTAAACTTTTAGCATGTTTTGAATTTTTATATAGGCCTTGCTTTTGATTAAGAGCTTCGGACATCTCCGAGCTATTTTTTGGGTGGCCGTAGCCTTTTTGTTTTTGGGCACCGCCTAATAGGTTTGGTGCTCCCGAGATTTGGTAGCCCGATTTATCCGAACTTTAATTGGACGATAGTCCCGGAGTAGGAGTAGCCCTTGGGCTCGAAAGTCGCCGAATAGAGGTAGCACATGGGCTCTTAGGATCCGGGTTTTAAGAGGCAAGAAAATGTGTAATAGCAATGCAGAACTTTCTTTTATTTCAATGTGTAAAGTACATGATAAAAATTTGTAACATGGCTAAGGCGTGATACGTGAGCACGGTTCTCACGATCGTTTGGCCCTTACAATGAATCCTAACCACCGAGCCTTAGCTATTCAAGTACAAAGTTTCTTTCTTTCCTTGATAAGAACCTTAACCCGAGGGTAATGGCCCCGGTATTCGAGGTCAAGCTTGAGAGGACTCGGATACTGTTGATGCATCCATTGGCTCCGGTTTAAGACCGACCTTCAAATCTAAGTTAGCACGATTTACTGTTGTCTCGTTAAAAACCTTGCCGAAAACCCCTTTTTGGGACAAAACTGGTTCAAGAGAAAAATAGTGTAACGCGTGCTTTCAGACCTAACAACCACATTCATCATTGTCTGTTGCCTGCAAGTGTTAGTCTGATTCATGATATTATTAAAGATTAATTGAAATCGTACCTTAGCAGTAGTACCGCTTTAAGTGTGTTACGTTCCAGTTGTTCGGTAGTTGTACATCGTTTCTTGCTTCGAGTTTGTATGATCCTTTGTTGATAATTCCGATGAGTCGATATGGTCCTTTCTAGTTCGGTCCCTACTTCTCCTCGTTTGGGTCCCGGGTGTGTAATGCTACTTTTCTCAACACCAAATCCCTGATCTTGAAGTGGCGGAGGTTGGCTCTTTGGTTGTAGTATCTTTCTATACGTTGTTTCTCGGAAGCCAACCGGACTAGGGCGGCCTCACTCCTTTCATCCAATAGTTCTAGGCTCGTGATCATGGCCTTGCCATTCGACTCTTCGGTCGCATATTGGAACTGCAGGCTCGGTTTTCCCACTTCGACTGACATTAGAGATTCGGCACCGTAGATCAATGAAAATAGGGTGGCTCTGATACTAGACTTTGAGGTCGTACTGCCCACAAGACTTCGGGCAAGATTTTCTTCCATTTTTCTTTGGCGTCGGTCAACCTCTATTTTAGGTTTTGCAGTATGGTCTTGTTCGTAGATTTTGCTTGTCCATTTCCACTCGGGTGGTAAGGTGTTAATAGTACCTTCTTAATCTTGTGTTTTTCGAAGAACTTATTTACCTTGCTATCGATAAATTATTTTCCATTGTCGCAAACGATTTCGAACGGTATTCCTAATCGGCATATTATATGGTCCCAAATGAAGTCAATGACTTCTTTTTCTCGGACTTTATCGAATGTTTGAGCTTCGACGCATTTGGAAAAATAATTGATCATGAATAGTATGATTTGAGCCTTACCAGGTGTCCAGGGCAGGGGACCTATGATGTCCATTCCCCATTTCATAAATGGTCATGGGGACAAGACCGAATAGAGTAGGTCTCCTGGTTGATGGATCATCGATGCATGTCTTTGGCAGCCGTCGCATTTTCGTATAAAGTCCTTCGTATCCTTTTTCCATTTTGGTCCAATAATAGCCGACCCTGATTAATTTCCAAACCAAAGATTCTTCCCCCGAATGGTTCCCGTAAGTGCCTTCTTGAACTTCTCTCAAGGCATATTCAGTATCTCTCGGCCCCAAACATATGGCTAGTGGACCATCGAATGTTCTTTAGAATAAAATCCCTTCGGCCAAATTAAATCTGGAAGCCTTCATACGCAGAGCTCTCAATTCTTTAGGGTCCGATGGCAATTTTATAGTCTTCAAGTAATCTATGTACTTATTTCTCCAATCCCAAGTTAAACTTGTTGAGTTTACTTTGGCGTGGCCTTCTTCTATCACCGACTTCATGAGCTGTACTACTGTTCCTGAGTTGAACTTATCGGTATCGATCGATGACCCTAAATTAGCTAGAGCATCGGCCTTACTGTTCTAATCTCGAGGCACGTGTTGCAGGGTCCATTCGATACCTGCAACCATGGCCTCATACTCGGCCTCATTATTAGTCAATTTCACAGTTCTAATAGATTGTCCAACCCCTTTGCGTTCGAGGCACTATCCGTAAAAAGGGTCTAGATTCCAGATGAAGTCCTCGAGGTTAACAATAATTTCCTTTTGACTTCGGGTATTAAGGCCGGTGTAAAGTCGGTCACAAAGTCTGCCAAAATTTGTGATTTGATGGTGGCTCTAACTCGATACTAGATATCGTACCCGCTGATTTCGATGGCCTATTTGGCCAACCGGCCCGAGAGCTCAGGTTTGTGCGTGATGTTCCTCAATTGGTAAGATCTTACGACACATATGGGGTGACATTGAAAGTACGGTTTTAATTTTAGGGAGGTGCTGAGCAAAGCGAGCGCCAAAATTTTCAGGTAAGGGTACCTTGTTTCGACCTCGCCTAGAGTTCTACTGACATAGTAAATAGGAAATTGCGTACCTTCCTCTTCCCAGACTAAAACTCTACTTACCGCCACCTCGGATATCGCCAAGTAAAGGTACACCTGCTTATCCGCCTTCGGAGTGTGGAGCAAGGGCGAACTTGATAAGTACTGTTTTAGTTCTTCCAAAGCTTGTTGGCATTCCGGGGTCGAGGAAAAACTATTCCTTTTATTCAACAGTGAGAAGAACCGAGCATCTCATTCCATTTGAAACCTTGACACGAACTCCCTGAGCATCTCGTTGTCCCTTTTCTTAACTTTAAAAAGCTTCGATTTTTTGGCTGCGAACTTGATGGCCCCGGCATATGCCTTCACAAAAGCATCTGCAAGCATAGCAAACGAATCAATAGAATTTGGGAGTAAGTTGTGATACTATATCATTGCTCCCTTTGACAGGGTTTCGCCGATTGTTTTAGCAAAATCAACTCAATTTCATCATCTTCGAAGGCGTTTTCCTTGATGGCGCATGTATAGGAGGTCACGTGCTCGTTTGAATCTGTGGTTCCATTGTACTTTGGAATATTAGGCATACGAAACCTCTTTGGGATCGGCTTTAGTGCGACGCTCGGAGTGAAAGGCTTTTGGATAAACTTCTTAGAATCCATTCCTTTTAATATCGGGGGTGCTCCCGAGATTTGATCGATCTTGGAGTTATATGTTTCCATTTTTTGGTCATTGGCCTCAATTTTCTTTTCGTCTGATTCCACCAGCTTCGATAGTGCTTCAAGCATTTTCATTATCTTAGGGCTGGCCCTGGGCATAACTTTACCCGACCTTTCGGTGGTTTGCTCATTTCTTCGGGTGTTTTCCCGGGATCGTTCGGCCGCGACCCTACCGAGGGGTGGCCTTGATTATGTAGTTATGTTATTGCCGTTTGTTGAGTCTGCAATATCACGAAGATAAGCCGCAGACTTATCCATCACCTTCACCTTCACCTTCAGGCGTTTTGCAGACTGTTGGTCGAGGGCCTCTACGAACGCTATTTTCGGGGTCAGTTGGCAAATGTGCGTCGATAACGACCTGTGAATTGGCGTCGATTGAATCGGCAACCGGGAATCCGTTGGGATTAGCAAGGGGCACCTCATTGCTAGGCAACATATTGTTGTTTTGCCATGATGGCCAGATTCAACATCAACGTTCAAATGAGCATACTGAGAATTTGACATCTTTAAGCAAACCTGAAACTAAAAACTTAAAGAACAAGCATAAAATAAAGTGTGTTATGGTAATTTGAATCAAATCACCACTATTATCCTTAGCCCCACGGTGGGCGCCAAACTGTTTACCTTTAAAACGGATAACAATTGAATTTATACGCGGTTTTAAAGATATGTGGATTGATTCAACACAAATGATCAAAAATGCTAGATAAATAAATTAAAGGTAATGTGGATAACCAAATCAGTTGTGATGTAGAATCCGGGGTCGAATTTAAGCTTAATAACAATTCTGCCCTCGACCGGACCCTCGATTCGGGGCCAATTGCATATGAAAAACTATGATTAAAATAAGAACTTTTCAATAACTAGAAAGCAGAGAAACACGTTTGTATTGCCTTGATATGCGTGTTACCGTATCTCCATTGAATAAGAAACTTCTCCTTTATATGGTAGGGGAGTTTTACCCCTAGTACAATTCTAAAAAAGGTAAAAAAAAAAAATCCATTTTTACATCAATTACTAATATTATCACGACCCAATCTCACCTAAAGGTCGTGATGGCGCCGGACACCGCTGTCAGGCAAGCCAACAATACAAACTTCACTTAATTACACATTTAGTATTTCTAAAATCAAAATTTCTTTAATGAAACAACAAGGATAGAACTCATAGAGTAAATGATAAATATTTTTAGCAACTAAATTTCTAAATAATTTGTAACCGTTCCCAAAACCCGGTATCACAAAGTGCATGAGCATTTACTAAGGAATTAAAAATAAAATACAGCATTTGTCCAGAATACAAATTAGACAAGAAAATATAATATTTATGAAGGAGACTCTGTTGGCTGCAGATCGTAATACAGAATGCAGCTCGCCTATGTCTCCACAATTATTAACCACACCACTGTGCCCACAAGGCCGCTAGACATATATGTAGCTGCACAATAAAATGTGCAGCAAGTGCGGCATGAGTACGAAAAAAACGTGTACTCATTAAGTATCAAGCCTAATCTCGAAGAGGTAGAGACGAGATGGCTGACTTTGACACTCACTATGGGTCAATAATATTAAATAATCATGGAAATAGAAATATTTATATCAACATGATTCACAGAGTTAACAATAATTTTATTGAACCAACAGAAGTAATTAAATTCCTTCAATTCCAATAAATTTCCAATTTATCAATTAGTCTCATTTTCAGAAATAACAATAATTCCTTAACAAGCAGGAATAATAATTCTTTAAATTCCAAAGATTTTCAATTTATCAATTAGCTTCACAAGCTGCAATAAACTATCAAAGTATCGTGTATTTATTATTATTATTAAGCACGATTTCTGCTGAGGACGTACGGCCCGACTCAGAGTGTCGTGTACACTGCCGAGGGACGTGCGACACGATCCATAAATGCATCTATCCTGCCGAGACGTTCGGCCCGATCCACAAGAAAGGAGGATATTTTCTTATGTACCTCCGGAATGAGAGTATTTATTGCAAAATTTATTCGAGAGGATAAATAATTTATTTCAACAAATAATTAATTTAAACAAAAATTTAAGCATATGAAAATTTTATCTTTTACTACCTTTCATAACAATTCACAATATATACATCGAATAATTTAAATAATAAAGAATACAATTTACACAAGTAATTCATGCTTTGAGTTCTAAACTACCCGAACCTTACCATGAATAGTAGCTACGCACGGACTCTCGTCACCTCGTGCGTACGTAGCCCCGGCAATTAACCACAATCATTTATTTTAATCTCTATAGGGAAATTTTCACCTCACAAGATTAGACAAGAGACTTACCTCAATTTGCTCCAATTAAATCCACTAGAAGACCTTTTTCACGATTATCCAACTTCGTCTGACTCGAATCTAGCTAAAATAATTCGATACAATCACTAAAATTATAGGAATCAATTCCATAAGAAAATACTATATTTTTCAATAATAATCAGAAATTAACTCAAAATTATAGCCCGTGGGTCCCACGTCTCAGAACCCGACAAAAGTTACAAAATCCGAACACCCATTCCGATACAAGTTCAACCATACCAATTTTATCAAATTCCAATAACAACTCGACCTCCAAATCTTAAATTTTTGTTTTTGGAAGATTTTGCCAAAATCTTGATTTTTTCCCTATGTAAATCTGAAATAAATGATGAATATAATCATAGAATCATGAAGTATAATCACTTTCGGATATAGAACACTTACCCCAATCCATATGGTAAAAATCGCCTCAAAAGTCGCTTCAATCCGAGCTTCATAACTCAAAATATGTTAAAATGGCCGAAACCTCAAAATATATCTTATGTCCAGGCATTTACTCTTCGCGATCGCGAAACACAAATTTTTTCAGCCCCAAAATTGCTCTTTGCGATCGCGGAAAACTAATCGCGATCGCGAAGAACAAACACCCCCAACTCTTCCAGACAGCCTCTAGTATAATGGTCATAACGTTTTGTACAAAACTCCAAATTGTTAATGGTTTAACTTTATGAAAACTACACACCAAGGTCTATAACTTTAATTTGTTGCTCATCTCCCAATTCCTTATAGATTTCTAGATATAAGCTTCCAAACTCAGTCCTGTGCAACGGAGATTTCTAAACTCTTCCCAGATAGCCTATAGTGTATCCACCATAACCTTTGGTACACAACTCCAAATCACAAATGGTTTATCTTTATGAAAACTACACATCATGGGCTACAACTTTCATTTTTGGATCATCTCCAAATTCCTTATAGATTGTGAAATATAAGCTTCCAAAATCGCGTCAGTGCATCAGAGATTTGTTCTACGCGATCGCGAAAGAGCTTCCGCGATCGCGATTCACAAGGCCCCAAACTGTTGTTTGCTCTTCGCGAACGTGAGCAAATGCTCGCGATCGCGATGCACACCTCTGTAGGCAGAAATCAGCAGTTAAAAATGGCCTAGAAATGGTCTGAAACCACCCTGAAACTCAACCGAGCCCCCCGGGACCTCAACCAATTATTCCAACAAGTCCTAAAACATCATACGAACTTAGTCGGAACCTCAAATCACACCAAACAACGATAAAACCACGAATCATCCTCCAATTCAAACTTAAATTTTCCAACTTTTACATTCGGTACCGAAACCTATCAAATCAAGTCCGATTGACCTCAAATTTTGCACACAACTCTTAAATGACATAACGGAGCTATGAAAATTTTCGGAACTGGATCCCGACCCCGATATCAAAAAGTCAACTCCCCGGTCAAACTTTCAAACTTAAATTCTTGATTTAGCCATTTCAAGCCTAATTTAACTACGGACTTCCAAATAAAATTCCGAACACGCTCCTAAGTCCAAAATCACCATACAGAGCTATTAGAACCGTCAAATCCCAGTTCCGGGGTCGTTTTCTCAAAATGTTGACCGAAGTCAAACTTTGCCTTTTAAGGCTAACTTAAGGAACCAAGTGTTCCGATTTCAACCACCCGCAGTCCGCCCTTCCTTGAATTATTCGGTCATGCAATACTTATTGAATACAAAGAACAAAATTCATTTCGACCCCGTCGTAGTTCTCAATCATTTCGTGGCACCGGGCGTGGCTGAACCATCTACGATGGGGGGAGCTAATGCACAAGGAAGAAGCTTAGATAAAAGAATACGTTCTTGCATCGCTTTTTTTGTAGAAAGCTCGACCAGCGAGAAAAAGTGTTTGGCCGAAGCACCGAACCAACCATCCCCGTAAGTCATAAATCAATAAAAGCACATTCAGGGAGTTTTATTTTAGGGAACGGGGTTCTAAAAGTTAAAATGACTGGTTGGGTCATTATATTTTCTCCCACTTAAATATACGTTCGTCCTCGAACGTGCTAAAGACTGTTCCTGAATTGTACAAAATCATTGTTTAACACCTCGTGCACCTACCCGTTCTACCACACCCAGTTGAGCATATTAGCTCGAGCCAATCTGAAGATTCTCCCATTTATCTTGGCAAATAAGCCTTAGAGCCAAATTCTAACATACAGAATTTTCCACCATCCCTGTTTCCAACATATGAGCACTGTATCAATCACTACACGATGCACCAATACATGATTGTATACCTTGGTTGAATTTAAACCATGCACAGCACCATTCACATGCCCATAAAAACATACTCGATAACAATAGTCGAGATTCCACGAATCTGGTGTCCACAACACATCTCATGATACATATAAGTCATGTTCCAACTCTCGCAATGCTTCCACGATGGAAGAAATGTGTAGGAATTCATAACCAACTGCCGAGTCAATAATTTACTGAGTTTCTCCTTCTGACAAGGACCATTATCTCATTCTGAACTGGATAGCGATGTTTATTCTTTAATATACCTTATATAAATCTGATTGCACTGATTTCAGGTCCAATAGTCTCATCTCACCCAGTATAAACTACAGAGGAAATAGGTTGCCTTAAACCCTGACTAAGGCCTCGTATGATGCCAACAATGCGCCAGCATGCTACAAACTGGAATGTGATACATAAGGAAAAATGAACTCTGGAAAGAACTACTCAACCCGCGTAACTAATTAGACAACTGAAAAGGTGTCATGAACCTTCCTTAGAAAATGGGACACAAAACACACAAAATAGAATATAGGGGACTGTACTCAACATCACACTGTTGCGGCGTGCAACCTGATCCAAACAACATACCCGTGGCGGCGTGCCACACGATCCGCACAAAAAGAATCTATAAGGAAATACTTACCGGGCTAGAATGCTCATTACTACAAAATATTCGAATATCGAACACAAGCACGCTAAGTGCATAATACCATCCCTGGAAGGACCGACAACGCCATATGCTACAAAATGCAAGCACAACTAAGGTGCGATATATGATCTGAAACTCGAGAGCCATCCTGCTCACACAACACCATCGCTACGCGGAACCTCAATACATAAGAAATTTATCAAGTTGTTTCATAACTCACACGGCACAATATAGTATTACATGAAATAACCAACGACAAAATGACATCCAACGTCCGAATACTCCTCCATAGGGAGCGTTTATGCTGAAATGAACACATTTGACCTGATATAAAGCCCGTATTCATATTTAAATCCATCCACAAACCTCAAGCCGATTCTGATCGCACCGTAATAGGCTAATAACCTTTCAAGGATCCATAATAACCTTTTTTCCCATAACACATAAGAACAACCATCATAACTGGAACAAACTTCCACAGTCCACAACCAAATGAACTGAGTGCCCTCCAGGCATAAATTCTCGAATTAGTGATACCGCCACAATCTTCATACTTGGTTGTTAAAATATTTAATCAATCAGGTGACTACTTAGCACACTTATACAATCTTCCCGTGGAATACGCTCCCACGACCTTCCGCAACTGATGACAAGTCTGCACATCTATACCACCGGCCATACTAATATTGTAAGGAAAATCAAGGATCCACAAATCAATACACAAAGCTTCTTACACATAACACCGATCTCAGGTGACATTGAAGACAATACCAGCTTGCTTTAAACCTCTAAATCCTTTTCTGCTCGTCCGAGCTTATAACACTCTTGTCAAAACCGAACTGCAACCTCGATCCTCAACTTTCAAATTCCCATGTCGTTCACTGTACTTAGCATGCCAATACTCGAGAGTACAAAATTTCCATCATAACTCTTGAACCACTAACAGACCCAACACTTCATCATATAACAACCTTTTTCTTAACTCAATTTAGGAGAACCATTGCAACACGCGACTGAATTCCCATATCCTCAGGAAATAAACTCCTCAAGTAATGGTCTAAACCACCATAACTCTCCCGGGATCCATCTACACATAACATGACATAATACTTGAATTCCTCCAAATACAATCAATTACGACGGCCGTCAAACCTCACACGTACCGCCACAATCACATGCATAACTCAATGCTCTGAAGGAACTGATCATTGCCACCATCATGCCAATTCAACCATTGTTAGCCGACCCGTCTTTTCTCAATTTATTCTCAACTTGCCTTAGAAATGATAATAGTCCCA
The DNA here is from genome assembly GCF_000390325.3 of Nicotiana tomentosiformis. Lineage (NCBI taxonomy): Eukaryota > Viridiplantae > Streptophyta > Magnoliopsida > Solanales > Solanaceae > Nicotiana > Nicotiana tomentosiformis. Next base: position 98,414,128 of record NC_090817.1, on the reverse strand, counting down.
TTCATTACATAACGAATTCAAATCCGCACTCATCCCGAGTGACCTTATTTCACGAGACAACGCAGTTTCAAAATCCTTGAATCATCACATACTCCTCCTTGTGCCCACTTTTACATCTTCAACTGTACACCCATTCTGATACTTCTTTTATGAATCCGAGGTTATTTACTTCCGTTTTTCTACTGCTACACTACAACCTGAAGAAAACGCAGAGTACTCCAAGCCCCGTTTCATAATCTGCTGCAAAAGCTCGATACTCAACCATACTTCGGACTCGAGATCCTTAGACATCGTACTTAAATTTTTGAACCCACTACGACCGTTATTGAGAGTCACTTGCTCTAACTTGTTCCCAAACATGATCAACTCCAAGGCCTTGTTAACACATGGACACTTTATCAAGGAAACACCCGACTGTCTCACTTCCCCTGTGCATTACATCTACATAAAACATAAACTCTGAGTCTTCCCAAAACCTGAACATGAATCGATAAGGCCAAATATGGAACACATTCCCCCAAATCCTTTGCTCAAATTACCACTGATGTTTTCTTTCCTTGGTTGAAATGACCCACCAATATACCGATAACTAGAAACCTCACAAATATACAACCATGCAATCCAATTGTAGACGGTGGGGCTCTCCCACTTAGCTTGAAGCTACAATTACATAATATCGAGCCCACAACTATTCCCCCTCCTCATTTACCATGATCTCGCGCTGTTATCCGCCAAATTCTCAAAATTCTTTTGTTAAGATTTCCCCAAACATTCTGAACCATCAGTCACAATCACTTATTCGACCTTTTTCCGGGTAACAAGTAAAATCCTTCTTAGAGGCTCCATCAACTCCACTCAATCGTTAATCTGCTCACAGGAGATATCCCACCTGTGGAAATTCCATGCTGACATCTCTAACAATGCTGCACCGAGTACTATTAGTTCAAAACCGATAAACCATCCTGAGCTTATGCTCGTTCACCAGCTGTACCAGTCGATTCACTCCCCGTTGACATCAACCAAAGGTGCAACCATACATCCCAATCCAAAGTCATGTTGTATCCCTCTTCATATTAAATAACTCCCTCCTATCACGCCCAATCTTCCTCAATATAGTAGCCAATATTACAACTTAAGTCTGTAGACCTAGTTACTGTCCATCATGAATCCTCAATCACTTCAAACTTTCCTCAAGCCATGTAGTTATCCTACCCCATAACCCATATGCTACTTTGCCACTCTCCCACTTTGGTCAAACCATCTCCTTTAAGCAACTACTCGACTTCTGTTTCTCACACTTGGCCTTTTAGGAACCTAACCACCACAAGACACCTTCCACATGTCCTTCCTCATCCTTCGCTGCCCAAATATTGCATTAAATCAATATCCATTTTTGTAACAACTGAACTAACAAATTGCTACCAGCCTTAATCCTCCTGGAAGATCATCTTTCTAGAGCCGTCAATACTAGAAACACTGCTTCGGTCTGGAACCACTGCACCTCGCGGTCTCTTACAGCCGTTTTCCCGGCCTCATTTCATAATATCCTGCCCCAAAGGAAAAATCAAAGGAGATCATATCACCGACGATCCTAACATATTCAATCACGGACGACGTTAACATATCACAGATGAAAAATTCCACCACGCTCGGAAATATCAAGTTTCATTACTCCATCAACCCCAAACCTGAACATTCATAGTACGATTACCTTTTCTTTACTGGAAATAAAATATTGGACCTCTGAATCATGTACTGAGAAAAACCTTCTCTCAAGTCGTTTACTACCCTGACACATAAACAGGCATTCTACCATTACATAAACATTGTGCGATAACAAAACACGGATTGTCATAACAATCAATGTCAAATCTCAAAACCTTAGGTAGTACTGATACTGGACTGAAACAACAGAGCGGCCTTCCGCAGGGCGACGACAATAGCCCAATTAAATATGCAGGGAGAAGCATCATGCACTACATCTATAGTTCCATTAAAAATTTTCTCGATCCCCAATTTATAACAAGCGTTTCACCCCGCATAGGATTGAATATGAAGGAAATGAAGGCATAAGCCTCAAAGGAATCGAATCTCACGATGAAGAATCAAGAAGGGAAATGCTCCTAACAGCCATGTAGCCCCTCGAAGATAAGCACAGACATCTCTGTACCGATCCGCAAGACTCTACTAGACTTGCTCATGACTCGTAAGACCAAAGTGAACCTAGTGCTCTGATACCATGTTGTCACGACCCAATCTCACCTAAAGGTCGTGATGACGCTGAACACCACTGTCAGGCAAGCCAATAATACAAACTTCACTTAATTACACATTTAGTATTTTTGAAATCAAAATTTCTTTAATGAAACAGCAAGGATAGAACTCATAGAGTAAATGATAAATATTTTTAGCAACTAAATTTCTAAACAATTCGTAACCGTTCCCAAAACCTGATTTCAAAAGGTAATGTGGATAACCAAACCAGTTGTGATGTAGAATCCGGGGTCGAATTTAAGCTTAATAACAGTTCTGCCCTCGACCAGACCCTCGATTCGGGGCCAATTGCGTATGAAAAACTATGATTAAAATAAGAACTTTTCAATAACTAGAAAGCAGAGAAACACGTTTGTATTACCTTGATATGTATGTTACCGTATCTCCATTGAATAAGAAACTTCTCCTTTATATAGTAAGGGAGTTTTACCCCTAGTACAATTCTAAAAAAGGTAAAAAAAATAATAATCCATTTTTACATCAATTACTGATATGCTACCGACATCAGGCGAGATCCGCGCCATAATATCCGGTTGGGTGCGGATATCACGGCCCTTTGTTAGTCGTGTGCAACCGTTTGTAGTGCTTTTCGAGGTCTTGGAGCTCATACTGGGTTCTGGGGGTGTTGTCTTGTCGGGCTCGGTGGCAAGCACTCCGTTCGGGCCTTAGTACGAGAAGTTCCCAGCTTCGATTCTGATTTCATGTAGTTATGTCCTTACTTTGTTTGACTCACCGGGAAATCGGGGTGCTCATTAGCCCCGGTTTTACCCGTATACAGACATTTTGCAAGAGAACGGAAGTTCGATCACCGGCCAAAATGTATTCGTTCTAATAAGACATTGAAGAATTTTTTAAAAGGAACTTTTAATATTAGTTCATTTTGAATCATTGGATCTTCATTTTAGCAAAGTGGATTACCTTTTCAAAAGTAATTAGTATGTCCCAGTTACATTTATTTGTGTCTCAAAACATAAGCTTTAGTAAAGGCTTTTGAAATAAACCAAAAATGATAGTTTCATCCCAGATAGTTTGTTAATTGCATTATTCCATTCTTTCCCATGTAAATGCATGTGTCTTTACAAAGCTATGGCAAGATATAACGTGTATAGTTTGATATATGAATCACTCATCCTAATTGTATAATTTGTATTATGCATGTATCGCCTACGACAATAATAAGGCTTTTCTTTTTTGCATGCCCAAAGTATGCCTAAATCATATGAACCAAGTGTGCTAATCACTGTATTTTACTGTGTTGCGTAATGTTAAACATGTCCCTTTCGATTCCTTTGGGTTCCTATCTCATCATATCTCCTCTCTCCTACACTGGTAATTGTTTGCTAAGAACGATTATCTTTGGATCATGGTTTGATCGATGCTGCTGCCCTATCTACAAGTTTGATTTTATGGGTCAACAACTTCCTGCTCTAAATACAATTTAGTATTTAACCTTTGTCGTAATCTTTGAGATAGGAAGTTCCTCTAAAAATAAGTGTCCGTGTTCTGATTCCAATCCTAGAAGATGGATGCAAACCAGTTTGGTCTGTATGATAATTTTGGATTCAAGAAACAGGAAAAACTGCACTTATTCTTCTTTATTTCAATTTTGTGTCCAACAGAAGAAAATGGGTAATGTCCTGCCTTAGCAAAATAGTACTGCGCAAATAAAGTTCAGCTTAAGATAAGCTTCCATTGGGAATTAAAGTAAAACACATGTCAGAATTGCACATATTCACGAACCCTTTTGCAACACCAAAATTAATCTTTTTAATTAGCTGGCAATTGAAAGTGCCAATTAATGCTGGAATAGGTGGTGTCTCAATTGGAAAAAAAAAAGTAATTACATATTGCACAACTCAAATCAATGCTGGAATAGGTGGTGTCTCATGATTGAAAAAAAGCTCATGATATAGTGCAACCCGAATCAATGGAGGAAACATATACCGATCAAACATTGACAGAAATATTGTATTGCTGGGCATTTATTCCCTTTTCCAGCTTATAATGGTGGCATCTAATTCCCTAACTCCACAAGATATTCTACTTCTTCGATCACGAATGTCTCACTCAAGGAAATTAGAAACTTGTTAAATCATAACCCAAATCAGTAGAGAGTAGAGACAAACAACTCGAGATAACAGAGATGTGATATTACTGGAGATCGTTTGGCATTGACAGCTTATAACGGAAAGGACAGTTCTTTCCTATCTCCAGAAGCTCCTTTGCTTCTTCGATCATCGAGTGATCAACCAACGCATCAACCACCCGTTGGATTGTACCAGTAAAAACATTTAGTTTCAAATTAATACACTTCTTGCACAAGTCATAAGCAGAATCAGGATCATCTTTATCACATGCCAGCGTAATAAGTAACTCGAATGTGGGACGATTAGGAACACAATCGTTTTCCTCCAACTTAACATACCAGCTTTTAGCCAATTCCAAATTGCCATCCTTTGCACAAGCTTTAATCATGGAATTATGACTGTATGTATCAGGATTTACTCCCCTTTTCTTCATCTCCTCAAACAATTCCTCAGCCTCTACTACCTGATTGTTTTCTACCAACCAACGTATTCGCGAGTTATAACTCCTAACATCCGAAATCACATTCTTCTTTTCCATCAAAGTCCACATTTTTTCAGCTTCAGAAGACATATTATTCTTGTGAAACGCATCTAAAAGCGTATTGAAAGTAACAACATCAGTGTCAATTCCATTTTTTCCCATCTCCTTCATTACTAAAACTGCGGAATGCAGCGAACCCATCTCGCATAATGCCTTGATCACCGTATTATACGAAATAACATCTGGCTCAATAGCTAATTTCCCAGGTAATTCCCTGAAAATCTCACTAATTTTATCATATTTCTTCGAGTTAACACAAGCTGCCAATAGAGCATTGAATGATATGATTGTACGATCACAGTTTAACTCAGGCATTTCGTCGAACAGTTTCCGGGCTTGCTCGAACATACCAGCTTTCCCATATAAGGAAATGAGTCGTACAACGAAACCCTCATCTTCTATTTCTGGGTAAATTTTTTGGTGCTCGAGGATATCTTCAATAGCTGAGAACTGTTGAGTTCGGCTGAGTCGTCGTACGAAAGATTCATAATTTACATGCCTGCGGCGGAATCTGGGATCTTTTGACAAATGCTTAAATTTACGAATCAGTGGCCGAAATTTCTGTTCTTTGGAGGATTCGGGTTCACTGATTGGGTTGAAGGGTGGAGGAACTTTGGGTTTGGCGTCGGTGATGGCTGTAAGGACTTGAGATTTAGCGGTGTTGGTGAAGACATTATGGAGACGGCGGTAGAGGGAAGAGGACATTTTTTGTGAGGTTAAAATATTAAATGTGTCATTTTTCAAGATTTCTGCTAGAGTTTTTATACCTATGGGTCATAATACCATTTATTTAACAACAACAACATACCCGGTATAACCCCACATAGTATGGTCCGGGGAGTGTACTAAGATAATGTGTATGCAAATCTTTATTCCTATCTTGTGAAAATAGAGATATTATTTCCAATAGACCCTCGACTCAAAAAAACATAAGCATCACATTAATGAAAAGACAGACAAGAAAGGACAACACCAAAAAGTCATGTAAAAATAACATAAAATACAACAAGATATTAAGATGACCAAAATGAAAGAAACAACATGTAGTCATAGAAACTAATACCAACAGAATGCTAGAGTACGTACTAATACTACCGGTATAAACAATCCAGACCACATATCCTACTACCCTACTCCTCGACATCCACACTTTCCTATCAACGATCATGTTCTCGGTTAGCTGAAGTTGTGTCATGTCTTGCCTAATCATTTTTCTCCACTTCTTCTTCGGCCTATCTCTACCCCTCTTTAGGTCTTCCAATGTCAACCTCTCGCACCTCTTTACCGGGGCGTCTGTGCTTCTCCTCTTCACATGTCCAAACCACCTAAACCTCGCTTCCCGCATCTTGTCCTCAATAGGAGCCACACCCACCTTGTCGTGAATAACCTCATTCCTAAGCCTATCTAACATGGTGTGCCCGTATATCCATCTCAACATTCTCATATTTGTTACCTTCATCTTCTGGATATGGATGCTCTTGACCGACTAACACTCTACCCCATACCATTTATTTAGGATGTTATGCCTTTTTTCCTTCCTCATTTGAAAATATAGCAGTTTTGGTTTCCATCATATAACATTGTTATAGTTGTAAGGACTAAATCACATGTTTGGTTTAATTGAAGAATCACATATTTAATCTAACTAGTTTCTAGACACGTACGTTGTATGTGTATCTCACATCAACACTTTTAAAAATAACTTTATTGTATTGAAGTATGCATGAGTGTGATGAGTAACACAAAATTTTAATGCAACATTATTTGACATCTTCTAAACCTGTGAAGTTGAGGTCTGTAAATACAGTGAAATAATGTGTAATGAATTAATTTTGATGTTATTAGGTCCAAACATATGATACAATCGTATCTCACACCTAATATTTTATTTTGAAATGATGTTTTTGATATATGTTTCATTCTCACGTTTCAACTGGTATACCATGACCAAAACTCATGAAGTTTATGTAATTTTCAATTCAAGTTTGTACATATGTGACACGTATTATGCTGTGAGAATTTTTCGAAAGCTTATGCATATCAAGACAATAAAATTGTTCTTTCAAGAATTATTTGTATTTACCTCAAGGCCATTAAAAAGGTAACTATTGAGGTCAGCTCTTAGAGTTCTTGCAACCTCAATTTTTTCTACTAAAACGACCAAAGCATGAGAACCATGACTGAAGAGTTCTAGCTCTTAGTTCTTTGTCACCCAATAGTACTACTTCATTACGATGGTAATGATTGGTATAGACTAACCTACCTAGATTCTATAATAAAGAATAAAATTAAATACAAATAAAAGTTATTCAAATGTTAAACACATTAAGCATTTGCACATGTTATCATTACCAAATCACTGCAATAATTAATATTTTCCTTTAACATATATAAAAGAGTATAATTTCCAACATATATTAGAATCCTATCTTCACATAAATTTATAAATAATTATATATAGATGCTTCTGTTGTTTTAGAATATCTAAAGATGATTTAATAAATACGAAGCAGAAGTAGCCACCTCAAATAATTTCAATTTAAAAAAGAATCTTCAAGTTAGAAATAAAAATCACTAGAGAAATAAAAATAAATGAATACACACAAAAAAGAGAGGTAATATTGTAGTACTTTTTCCAACAATGAGACCTAAAAAAGCAACAAATATGCATCCTTTCAATTTTCATGTACCAGATCTATATTGTAAAAAAAAAATAGTTGTTAACACATCATTTTGGAGCAGGCCTATGCATTGCAAGAATCGAAACTTAAACTTATGGTAGAAATAATTGCTTACTTAGATGGTTAGGAGAGTTGATGCATGAGCAATATGCCAATATCACTAAAATCTATGACATAGACGCATAACAGAGAAGATGAATAATGATGATGAAGAAGAATAATGGATATCAACACTTCCCGAAGAGAACTTCAAAAGTTCAATAGTTTGGCAATCCGTAAGTTTTAAAAAAATTAGTCGTGGAAGTTGAAAAGAATTTCCAAACATTGAATAGGTACAGGAAGATGAGAAACAATTATAAGGCATTGAATAGGCTGCTAAGTGGCTGTTGTAAGAAAATTATTCCACCCATTTCTATACCCATTTACCAGATTCATTGTTGTACAACTTAATTTATCATTTATTAAAAGGTAGATTTTTTGTACAAAAATATTAAAGAAATTGTGTTTAAGTGAGGGTAAAATAGCAATTCAGCTTTTTATGGGCATTTTAGCAAATTAGCTTTACCTAAAAGTCTTCACACTTATAATATAGTATGATTAAAAGTAAAACGTGTTAAGTTGAACAAAAGAAGGATCAAAATCAGATTAACACAATATCTAGAAGACCAAAATCATTATTTTTCTAAATCTAAACCCACTTTATTGAGGGAAAAAGAAGAAGATGTTAAACGAGTTATTATCTAAAAAATTTTATTCCATCCCGGAAGGGGGAGGGGGTTGTGGAAATAAATCTTTCATGATACTACTAGATTATTTGAATTTTATCGGTGCTACTAATTATTTGAAGCTTGAAATAAGAAAAAAATAAAATAAAAAATAGACCAATAAGAATCGATCTTTACATCCGATGGTGGATAATATTATTATTATTAAATTATTACTCAATCAAACTATGTATGATTCATTTTTCTTATATAAAAAATTGCCAAAACTACCCTCGAACTATAAGCTTAGGGTCAAAAATACCCTACGTTCACCTATTGGGTTAAAATTACCCCCAAAGTTTTCTTGTCGACTCAAGTCTACCCTTATGACTACCGGCCATTTCCCCCCAAAAAAGATTTATTTAATAATGATGTGGCAACTTCACATTCGTCGAATTTAAAACACTTGTCCCCATTAAGAAGACCAACCCATATATACCCATTTCCGGACTAAACCACCCCGAACCCAAAATCAATTGAAAAAGGGAAACCTCCACGCCCTTGACTCTTATTCTTTCTTTTCTAAGTGCCTCTTCTTCAAATTAGGGGTTTTCAAAGAAAGAAGAGTCGTATCAATGGTTGCAATGAAACTTTTAGCTATTGCTACAAGAAAATCAGTCCAAATCAGTTGGAAATTACAAATTTAGACATAAATAAACATTCACAATCACTTAATACTCTCTAAAATTTCAGATTTGAAAATTTTGACAACCTTCGAAACTTAGCTTCAATGCCGGACAACTTTGTTCCTTGCATTTTCGAGCAACCAAGACATTAGATAAACTTTGCTTCAAATAATAAAAATAAGTAGGTTCCAATCAACAATTTCGACTTTCAATACCAAACTCTCCCAACAACTTTGACAATTTCAAGCCACGAATTTGACCCACCAAAGATCCTAATCAGTAGAATGATCAAGGAAAGTTTTAAGCACTAAAACTCTTCAATTCAGCAGGGGATCAGCGATTCTCAATTCCACCAATGAACCTAGTCGCATTTTCAAATGCTCATACCAATGAAATTTGAAAACTGAGAAACAAAGCATGAACATAAGTGTATTCGATCAAACATTGATACTATTTTTTTAATTTTTTGATTTTTTTGTCACGACCCAAACCGATGGGTCGCGACGGGCACCCAGTACCTTACTCAACCTAGTATTAACGTAACGTATCTTTTCATGTCATACTATCATAGATAACTGAGCCGGAAGGCTGCTGTGGGATAAGTAAAATACAACATGTAATACCAACTTATACATAAGACATGCGGGCCTATAAGATCAAAATAACCACTCGTACACTGAACATAGGCCGATAAGGCCATATAATATTTTACGTACATGACATCTATCTACAAGCCTCTAAGAATACATAATTTTCATAAAGGTCGGGACAGAGTCCCGCCATTCCAACAATACACGTCTAAATCATACTAACCAAACAAGCAACTCCGAAGCAAATGGAGCACACCAACATCTTCCGCTGAGCTGATAGCCTACTTGGAGGGCTCTCGACCTGTCTATCGGGACCTGCGGGCATGGAACGCAGCATCCCCAAGCAAAAGAGATGTCAGTACGAATAATGTACCGAGTATGTAAGGCGCATAAATAAGTACATAATAGACATGGAAGAAATATAAAGTAAATGACTCAACCTGTATGTCTGGATAACTATGTAATTCATGAAATGATTATAGTGCCATGCATATGTGTATGAATGTCATGGCGTGCATAGGTACATGTTTCATAACATCGTGAGGCCTCTGAGGGCATCCCATCATATCCTTTCGGTCATTGTGGGCAAAATCATTAATGTATACCAGCTGATCAGGTGGTGGTGTGTATATAACGTCGTAACCTTTATATATATATATATATATATATATATATATATATATATATATATATATATATATATATATATATATATATATATATATATATATATATATAACGCCTTCTGGTCATGGGTCAATGTACATGTATAAATGCATAAGAAATACATTAATAAGATTTCTCGAATATAAAATTAATATGCCTTTCGGACAAACTTTATCAAATACGTATTTTTCTGAGACCCATGAATAGAGGATATAATAATAATTCACATAGGGAATCAAGAATATATACACCCCTAGTATTTCTATGAATAGAGTCATTTATGAAAGTTGTGTATTTTGCTCGTTTCGTTTGTATCATTTGGATCATGCCAAAAAGAAAGAAGGTATAACCTTAACATACCTGGAGTAGGGAGAAATCTGTACGATGTTCTTGGAAAATGTTGCATCGTACTCCTTCAGAACCCCAAATTTTATGTGTTGCTAATTGTGCTAAGAAACTTCGTTGGATTTTGATTGAATAAATCACGTTGTCAACGTAATGTTTAGAATCCGATTGAAGTGGTTTGAGAATGAAATTTATTGAAATCTTATAAGAATTGCTAACTTCTCACTTTTGATTGTTGTGTGGATAAGGGATTGTAGAAATTTTGGTTGAATTCTTATTAAAGTAAAGATTTGCTGCCTCCCAAACATATGCACTTCCGTTTTCATTTTATGATTGAAGGGAGGTTATTGCTTTGTCAAATTGAGTTGGGCCCACTTTGATGACTAATGTCACATAATCTTACGAAATTTTTGCCACCTTTTAAGTATTATATAAGAGTCACAATGTTTAGATTAATGGGCTGCCACGTTTTTGTAGTCCAAACTTGATCCAAAATCACCATTAATTAACCACTAATCTTATGATTAATTTGATAATATCCACTATCCAATAATTAATCAATTACCCGTATAATTAAGAATTATCTCAAATTACTTATAATACTACTCACTTTAAACACACCTTATACACCTTACTATAATGGCTATGTGGTACCTTTTATGGTACTAGTCCATAAATATCGGGTATTTTAGCTCGGGCCGTATTTTATCCTAAAATGTCAAACTTTGACGAAATTTATTTTCTTCGATTTACTTACCCACTCAACTTCACGAATTTACTCATCACTTGTTTGAAATAGCATAATACTTATAATTTCAAAATAACCTCATTCCCAAATTCACGTCGATTAACTCACGACAAAATTTTAACGTACAAAAATACGGGATGTAACATCTCATTTCCGAACTTTCATCAATTTATTTATGGCGTATTTTTACGTACGAAAATATGGGGTGTAACATCATTCCCCCCTTTGGAACATTCGTCCTTGAATGTTGACTGATGTACTTATCATTCTCATAACTCATAGCTCTTGCGAATACTTTAGTACTCCTCTTTCCATCTAGGCAACTGTTGTGTGAATGAATCCAAAATGCTAGGGCATCCCCCCTTTTGGCCTCTTTCTCACACCGCGACTCGTGGTCGGAATCATTCCAATCTTGTAATTGTTGCTATCTTTTATCGCACAACATATACGATTCTGACTTTGTAAGTGCGCCTATGCGACTCTTCTCTCCTTTTTCCTCAAGGTTTTAGCCAATCCCTAGGCCTAATTTTGTGAACAAACATAATAAGATGTCCCTCTGGGCATCTATAAGTACAATGAAGTTCTTCACTCGATACTTTATTGAACTTATGTATATTGTTATATCTTATTTCATAGGTCCACTTATCTATTCGTATGACTTTACTTCATCTAGGTAGGTCATACTATACCATAAATCTTACTTTGATATATCGTTATTGAGGTATGTTACCGAACTCCAGGTTACTTTCGTTACTTATCCCATATGTATAAATCTAAGTCCTTTAATGCTTCCTCATTACTTGTTCATCTTAAGAATAACGGCCTAATCTCACCTCATACTTTGTGACTTGTGTCCATCTATTATTGATTCACCTTAATATTGATCTATCATCTGCCACTGCTAACTTGATCTCTTATGTAACATTGCCGCTAGGGATCACGTCCCATTGGGGACATATGGACTAATTAGATTGATCCACCTAGGGGTGATACTATACTTCCATAACCGTACTTCATAGTATCCCAATGCGATTCACCTTACATTATTTCTGGAACATCGAGCGAGACATCGCATTGTCTCAAACTCTTCTTTACTCTTTTAATTTAGACCCCTTGATACCTAGAACCCATAGGTTAGAAAATATGTCACTAACGATGTTGCTATTATTCCTGGATACTGAATCCCCGCGTTTCTATCCTTCCATCCAAAGTCTGGACTATTCACAACCTTTTGCATTTGTGTATCTCGTACGTTGTTCACCTTTACCTTACTTGCCCTAAAAATCTTACATTATATCTTCTACTTCTTTCATGACGTCCCTTCTACATAGGTATAATTCACATCCACAACTTGAAGCTCTATTATAATACTTGCACCTCTGGTGCATACACAATCTCACACTGGTACTCTTATAACTGGCTCTATCGTAGAGTCGTTATGGAATATGGTGGTTTTGTTGTACTATATCTCTTGTGCCTCTGATATTAAGGATGATCCTGCAATGTTCTTAATCACGTTTTCTATAATTGTCTGGGGCCAATAATCAGAGTATCAGACTCCTGATTTACTTGGTTGATATAACTCTTCAGTTTCCTCTTCCTTCTGATCAGCCTTTATGTAGGCTTAAGCTATCTTCCAATCTACGACTCATGGCATTTAGTTATTACTTTTAGCCTTTCATGGACGCTATGGAAAACCACGATACAATCTTCTAATGATTCAATCCTTTGTATATGATCTGGACCCAATTCCTTCTTTTAACTTATACCGGAGTCTTCTACGCCTGATCATTAATCGGATAATTCCTTTCGTTCCATCTCAATTTCCTTCAAACGTAAGCAATTGCTTTTCCTGGTCTTTTCCCCTTGTTGCGTGCATACTTAGCTTATCTGAGTTCTTACATATGCCGAGATTTTTGTGCAACTCATATGGTCTCGAATATTAATTTTGGTTTTACTCCCCGCTCATTGGCCATGGTAGGTGCTACTTTCTTATGGAGTGCATACAAAGTTGTTGTGAGACTGTTGTTATAAGACCATTCCCTCCTTAGATTACTGAGCTTAGGTTGAAGCCTTCTTCCTTACTTACTCAGCTAGTATTTCATTGTAGTATTTAGGGAGGATCCTCTGACTCTTGTAAAGCTGTGAGCTTATTATATCGTATACCCGATGGAATTTTTGATGTCCCTCCTCACCTATAATTATTTGTAGTTACTTACCTCCACGCCCTTGTGCTTGTAGGGTTGCTCCTGAACTTATATTTTTTACTGTCTTCCCATAGGTACTCTCTTTTATTTCCGTAACACTCATACGGTATCGTTAGTTACCCCAACTCCTATCTGAATTATTATTATTATTATTATTATTATTATTATTATTATTATTATTATTATTATTATTATTATTATTATTATTATTATTATTATTATTATTATTATTATTATTATTACTACTACTATTATTATTATTATTATTATTATTATTATTATTATTTATTTATTTATTTATTTATATTCAACAATTGCGATCTCGCATCTGCGAGACTGAATTCCCTATGCTGGGGTTCAATACATTTATCTTACACGATCTTTTGATTTATTTGTATCCTCTTGTCTAGCCATAACTAGACTCTTCCTGAATCAACTGCTAATTATTCGTTGGTCCATTCTCATATCTATATTCCGCGTAATATTCTTGGGTTATCTCCCTTTATCTTAGCTTACGTCTCGCACGTGCTCCTTATCTATCAATAACATCTCAGGCAGAAACCCTTACTTCCTCTCCTTGACGTCGTGCTTGCATAATATTCTGGAATCGTAGCACATCTGTAGGATTTGAACAAGTGAAATCTCATCCCTTTTCATTTTTGTCGCACTCTTCCTTTACCATTCCATAATTACTAGAACTCCTTAATTTTGACTTAATGCCGCGTAACTCCATATTCGCCCCTTTAGGGGAGCATTAAGATTTAGTGATATGATGATCTACGTATAGATGTTTTACCTTCTCAACTTTGGCATTTTTCACATCATCGATGATCCTTACTCGCCTTGCGGTAATCCTTTTGTTCCAAGGATAAAAAAATTCCTTACTCGTGATGGTGACACTTAGTGTAACTGGCACATACAGTCCCTTAAGCTTGACTTTGCTCACATTGCTTGTTTTAGGGAAGCGTCTTCCTGAATAACCATTCTCTGAATTTCTCATAAATCTTCTTATGTGGTCCATTCTATTATTGCCGGAACACAATATGAAGTTCTCATGATGACAGTCATCATCAAATCACTCAGTCCTTAATTCATGTTTAGTTTATCTTGTTCACCAGTCCATATTGATTTCTATTACTTAGGGATCTAACTTTTTCTTCTGGTAATCACGTTAGCGTCACGAACTTATTTCTCGAAATGAGGATACGACTTTATGGCCTATACTCTTTTGTCGTCTCAATGCCTGTCATCTTTCGTCTTTTCCTTCACTTGACTATAGACTCTGTAATACTGTCTTTTTTTGACTTACCGTTGTCTTCCATGTATCACATTTTACTCATAATGTTTCATTAACTCCTTTCTTATTTCCCACTAACATCTATGTATATTACTTTATTCTGAAAAGTCGAACAAGACATTCTTTTGCTTTTTAGCTCCCCTTGCTCCATCCATTGGCTCTTCGAATTACCTAGCATCCTTTCTCTACCAGGGACGGGAGCCACATTGAGGTAATATTTATCCCTTCAAGGCTTCCAGTGTCTATCTTTATAGTACTCATATCTAGCTATACTATTTAGAGTGCACCATCTGGGTGTCTCACAAGGAAATCTGTTAGCACATTTGGAATATCCTTCGGAAATGTCAACTAATACAAACATTCCATCCACCCTTTTAGGTCACTCTAACCCCAGCCGGATCCTGATATCCGTTCTTCTCTTATACTACTTCTGTTAGCTTTCATGTGGCATAAATGAGATGGGTGTGGCCAATTGTACATATCTCCGCTACCGTTGAAGGTAACTCAAAATGCTTATATCTCCCTTCCTGAAGGGTAAATAATGATAATCTTTATTAACTGGGTACCTCGTACCCTTCTTCACCTTGCTTCTTTTACTTGCTGAAACTTGTGTCCATCTTCCGATTCTGTTATTCCTTTTTACCATAAGAGTGGATAAGTATTCTTGCCTTAATACTCCTTATCAAGAACCTTACACCTTCTAGTACACGCATGGTCTGCTGAAGATCTCACATTTACTTATCATAAGTATGATGCAAAATCGAGTTCTTCTGACTCAACACTTCCACAGCTATATCTCTTACCGATCGTCTTTCTGAATGTAGGAATCGTTGCATTACGAATAAGATCGAGTTTAGGAAATTGAGTTCTTACAACTGAGCTCTACCACACGATCTAGAGTAAGAAGAAAGAGTGACAGTCCTAAATGCCCTGTAGCCTCATGTTTATAAGTGTGGTGCACAATACACCCATAAACAAAACTCTACTAGACACGACTTGTAGACTCCCTAGGACAGAACTACTCTGATACCACTTTTGTCACGACCCAAACCGATGGGTCGCGATGGGCACCCAGTACCTTACTCAACCGAGTACCAACATAACGTATATTTTTATGTCATACTATTATAGATAACTGAGCTGGAAGGCTGCCGTGGGATAAGTAGAATACAACATGTAATACCACCAACTTATACACAAGACATGCGAGCCTATAAGACCAAAATAACCACTTGTATACTGAACATACGCCGACAAAGCCATACAATATTTTATGTACATGACATCTGTCTACAAGCCTCTAAGAATACATAATTTTCATAAAGGTCGAGACATAGTCCCGCCATACCAACAATACACGTCCAAATCATACTAACCAAACAAGCAACTCCGAAGCAAATTGGGCGCACCAACATCTTCCACTGAGCTGATAGCCTACTTGGAGGGCCCTCGACCTGTCTATCAGGACCTGCGGGCATGGAACACAGCGTCCCCAAGCAAAAGATACGTCAGTACGAATAATGTACCGAGTATGTAAGGCGCATAAATAAGTACATAATAGACATGGAAGAAATATTGAGTAAATGACTCAACCTATAAGTCTGGATAACTCTGTAATTCATGAAATGATTATAGTGTTACGCATATGCGTATGAATGTCATGTCGTGCATAGGTACATGTTTCATAACATCGTCAGGCCTCTAAGGGCATCCCATCATATTATTTCGGGTACTGTGGGCAAATCATCAATGTATAACAGCTGATCAGGTGGTGGTGCGTATATAACACCGTAACCTTTTTTCCATATCCTATATATATATATATATATATATATATACGCGTATATAACGCCTTCTGGTCATGGGTCAATGTACATGTATAAATGCATGAAATGCATAAGAAATACGTTAATAAGATTTCTCGAATATAAAATTAATATGCCTTTCGGACAAACTTTATCAAATACGTATTTTTTTGAGACCCATAAATAGAAGATATAATAATAATTCACATAGGGAATCAAGAATATAGACACCCCTAGTATTTCTATGAATAGAGTCATTTATGAAAGTTGCGTATTTTGCTCGTTTCGTTTGTATCATTTGGATCATGCAAAAAAGAAAAAAGGTATAGCCTTAACATACCTGGAGTAGGAAAAAATTCGTATGATATTTTTAGAAAAGGTTGCACCGTACTCCTTCAGAACCCCAAAATTTTTGCGTTGCTAATTGTGCTAAGAAACTTCATTGGATTTTGGTTGAATAAATCATGTTGTCAACGTAATGTTTAGAATCCGATTGAAGTGGTTTGAGAATGAAATTTATTGAAATCTTATAAGAATTGCTAACTTCTCACTTCTGATTGTTGTGTGGATAAGGAATTGTATGAATTTTGGTTGAATTCTTATTAAAGTAAAGATTTGCTGATATGCACTTCCGTTTCCATTTTATGATTGAAGGGAGGTTATTGCTTTGTCAAATTGACTTGGCCCCACTTTGATGACTATGTCACATAATCTTACTAAATTTTTGCTACCTTTCAAGTATTATATAAGAGTCACAGTGTTTAGATTAATGGGCTGCCACATTTTTGTAGTCCAAACTTTATCCAAAATTACCATTAATTAACCACTAATTTTATGATTAATTTGATAATCTCACTCTATCCAGTAATTATCCAATTACCCACATAATTAAGAATTATCTCAAATTACTTATAATACTACTCACTTTAAACATACCTTATACACCTTACTATCATGGGCATGTGGTACCTTGTATGGTACTAGTCCATAAATACCGAGTATTTTAGCTCGGGCCGTATTTTATCCCAAAATGTCAAACTTCGACGAAATTTATTTTTTTCGATTTACTTACCATCTCAACTTCATGAATTTACTCATCACTTGTTTGAAATAGCATAATGCTTTTAATTCCAAAATAACCTCATTCCCGAATTCACGTCGGTTAACTTACGACGAAAGTTTAACGTACAAAAATGCGGGATGTAACATCTCATTTCCGAGCTTTCATCAATTTATTTATGGCGTACTTTCACGTATGAAAATATAGGGTGTAACAGTTTTTGTTTTGATTTGGTAATAAAAATTAGGCACTTCGGGTCGGGTTAGTTCGAAAATAGTACGTATGTGTAGGTCTTTTTAATGGTAAGATGTGTTTTAAATTCGGCCAATAAGAAGCTGCCATGTCATTACTAAACAAATATATTTTTGGTGAAAATGATCGTTAATCATAAGGGTAGACTTGAGCCAAAAAGAACGTTAGAGGCAATTTTAGATCAATATGTGGACAGAGGGTATATTTAGTCCGAAGATTATAGTTCAGGGCAGTTTTAACCTTTTTCATTTTCTTATATATAGACCAAATATTACACTAATTTTATGACTCCACTTATGAGATTTCACTGATTAGCTGTTGTTGTTGTTCCACTAATTTTATGAAAATTTATTTTGATGTATAAAATATTTATTAGCTTTGAGGAATTTTATAAGGAAATTATTTTTTACTAATAATGCAACTAATCAAACAATTCCTCAATTATTATCATTGACAGCTAAAATAATTCTAGAATTATTAATCATCACATAATATTTCTTATATTATTATCATTGCAAATAATATCTATACTATAATGAGGAAAATGTCTAAATTTACCCAATTACTTTTGAATACTGTCTACATCTAACCTCCGTTATACTATTCGGTCAAATTTACCCCTACTATTGTACTATCCGGCAAAATTTACCCTTATCATCAGTAAACTTTTAAAAATTACCCTTAGTCCGTTAGGTGACCCAGAATCTCCCAAATTATTTTAGTTAAGTCGCTTATTCTTCTTCTTGATCCACTATTTTCAAAATAGTTGGTATTTACCAGCTTTCTTATAAATTAAAAAAAAGAAATAAGAGAAAGAAATATTAAAATAATACAGTGGTTAGTAAACAAAGTATAGTAAATTGAAGAATCTAAATTAGGTAGCTTGTCAAAATTGCAAAAGTATTTACAATACCCTACCTTTAATGAATTCGTTCCACAAAAGGTATGGAGATTTTGCAAGTATTAGTGATAGATGTTGAAGTTACTTGGAGATTTTGCATTGTCAAATTCAACTTTGCTTTAATTAAATGCCTACGCATTGTGCGCTCTTAAGTTAGTCGATCGGATACTAACTAGACAATTACAAAATATATTCGAATGTACATGTACATACATGATGACCAGCCACATATAATACATAACAAATAGAACCAAAAAATTATGCGATGTGTATATGATTGAAAAATTATAAAATTTTTAAATCAATTCTAAAATCATTATCACAAGAAGAGAAGTGGGTGCAATGACCATTAAAAATATCCGTGAATAATTTATATAGTTTAGTACCTTTAGCATTCTCCTTAATAGTAATTTATGAAAATAATGGATCAAGAAAAAAAATAAAGTGATTTAAATAAAAAGGATTTGGGAGATTTTGGGTTACCTAATAGACTGAGGGGTAATTTTTAAAAGTTTATAGATGATAGGGATAAATTTGATCGGATAGTATAACAGTAGGATATATTTGTCCGAATAGTATAACGGGGATTAAATGTTGACAATATCCGTAAGTAGAGGAGTAAATTCGAACATTTTCCCTACTATGATATCGACTTAACCAGAGTTAATTACCCTTTTCCCCTAATAATTCATTCACTTTCTTTTCTTTTACCTTTATTTTTTTTTTGCCATTTAATTATTTTGACTATTGCCTCCTTTTATCTTTTTGGGTTTTCCCCATATTTCTACACGACCTTTATTTGACCCATATAAACCTCGCATCTTTTCTGCCTTCCTCTTCGTTGCTGGGTGTTTCGTCTTCTGAGTTTCGGTTTTTGGGTTTTGCTCTGTTGGAATCGTTGCTACTAGAGAAAAGGGCTTCGAACATGGTAACCCCAAAATTCACATCATCAAAATTATCCTTTGTTTAAATCTTTGAAGCAAATCTGAAAATGGATCAATTCGTAGCGATAAATAATTCTTACTTATCAGTGCTTTGTTTTTCTGATTAAATAGCACATTGATCTTAATTTTTCTTGTTTAGATTCTGGGGTCAGTAGATTATAAAATTAATGCAGGATCTTTTGCATTGCTTGCATCGGTATATATTTGCATCATAATTCCCAGTATATTGATTTTGAAAATTACTTAGTACCAGTTTAAGTGTGCTTTTTGAATCAATTAACTACATCCCAGTCTCAAACTAGTTGAGCTGATGGATTCCTTTACCCGTTTAACATTACACCCAGGTGCTGATGTACTGCGTTCCTAGGAGAGCGTGTAACGATAATTCCATGTGTAGGGTTAGAGGATTCGTGCAATTACGACTATATTTGCTCTGGCTGTCAACCTCCTGTACCGGATAAAGGAGGAACAATACATAGATTGATAGCCAAAGTAGAAATAGTCATAATTCCATGAATCCTCTAACTCTGCACTTTGAGTTCATTGTGCGCCCCCAGGCACACACCTATTGTAATTCTTCCTCATTTATCCGGGCTTGGCACTACCGCACTAGCAATGCGATGCTGAAATTGGCTATGTCAAAATCACATAGCGAAGCTGAATTTGCTTCCTATTTGTGGATAATACACTATATGGTGTTTTTGCTAATTTTAGGGAATATGAAGGAGTGGCTTTGTTCATTTTTTGGTCGAACATAAGTTGACAACTATTAATTGGAATTGAATTTTTCAGGTACGATTACAGCCAGACCCATTCCTCAATGAACTGACAAGCATGTTTGAGCGAACTACCGAGCATGGTTCTGTTTGGGTTACTCTCAAACACTGTGAGTTTGCCTCTTTATTAGTTTTTTTCATATTTTTGGCAATTCTCTTTTTGAACTATTAACAACGGAGCTGTAGATTGAAATACTGAATGAGCAATTTTTTCCCCTGTATCTACAGCTTCTGATAAATCTAAAGCCCAGCGGAACAAAATGAAGACAGCTGGAGAAAATATTGAATTTAAATGCCTCATTCGAGCAACTGATGGGAAAAAGAATATTTCCACAATGGTAACAGTTGAAGCATGTCATTCTTTCCCATTGCTTAGTCTTGTTGTTTGGAGTGTGGTTTAGTGCTTCTTTCTGCAAGTCTTGCCTCTTTTTCTTTTCTTTTTGCTTTGTTGAACAAAACTTTGGGATGTTCTCTGATAGGAAGATGTGATTGTGTTAGCGTCTTAATGAATTAATTGTTGTAGCATAAGTTTAAATGTGTAGATAAAAGTTAGATAAATTCGTGCTCCTTGTCTTTGCCTTTGAGATAGGGAGCAATAAATTTTAGAAAGGGGGTGATAGCCTTGTGGTTTAACTGGAATGATAATACCGTCCTTGTTTACTTGATTGATAATTAATAGTTAAAGTATACTCTTGTAATATAATGTTAGTGCACCAACAGTGATGGTATTTGTTGTTCCTCTTATTAAACATAAAACTATATTATTTTAGATGCACTTTCCTCCTTTGTGCCCTCTGGATCATCGTGTTCCCTTCCTTTCTCGGTTCCTCCAGTGATGCCCAACATTAACAATTAAGATGGAAGGAGAAAGAAAACAAGTAAAGTAACAGAGCAAAGTTGGCGATTGATTGTGCATTACTTGGTGGAGTTTGATTTTGACATATTTTGTAACGTATAGTTCCTACTTCCTAGTACTTATATAAGAAGTGAGTCCATAATTCTGGTCAAAGAAATCTTATATATCTTTCCTTACTATTAATTAAAATACAAATCTAAGGCTAGAATCTGAATGTGCTTTTGGGGGATGCTTCCAGCATCTGGGGTTAGCATTTAAATTTGATAGCAAAAACTGTAAGGAAAACAATGTTTGGTGGAATGATAAAATTTTCCACTTAATATTGGTTGCGTTTTTGGGCACAAGTTTTCTGCAAGCGGGTGACTATGAAGATGACTAGTAAGAGAGAGACTTATTTTGAAAAAGAGAAACCCTTTAATATGTGGATCTATAAGAGGCTGAAGAATTTGCACCCATCTGCATGCTCACTGTGTGTGTGAGAGAGGGAGGGAGGGAGGGATATTAGGTTTAAGATCTATGGAGTTACTAGATACATGATCATTGCACGATCCGTGTCTCCTTTTAGTTTGACCAAGATGCTTTATTCTTTCATGTCACTTGCTCATTTTCTAAAAATGACATCTGCATCAAGTACATCAATCTTTCTTTCTTCCTTAGCTTTCTGTCATGAGAATTTCTCGCTATCAATATATTGTCAGTTCCAGGGAACATTGTCTAATGCTCTTTTATTTTAACCCCTATTGCTGATAAGCACCTTTGAGCTTTAACGTGTCTGCTAGCAGATGCTATCTTGCTAATGAAATTGGTCACTTTATCTGCATAACAACTGTCTCCTTTTTGGATCTTTAGCTTGCACGACTTTTTCCCTGGGGTACCTCCTACCTCCCACCAACATAGAACCCGTTTAACTCTGTCCATCAAGACTTGGACCGATGGGAAGAAATTACCTAGTCTTTTTGCCTCCATTTGGATTTGAGCCTGAAACCTCATGATTTCAAACCCACTTCATTGATCACCGGGTCATTTCATTATTGCAGAATTGTAATCCAAGTTCAATAGCAATAAGTCATTTATAGTGAGCTCTTTCTGCATGCATTACTTCAAGGACTGTAGGAAACTGTTAACTATTGGGAGATGACTGGGATTACAGGTAAGGAGGTGATATCTCTTAGTTTCCATGTGGTTACTTAGTCTCCATATCTCTTAGTCTTGGTTCATAGCCCACTGCTGCGAGATAATCTAAGAAAGGGCCCTCATAGCTAAAGCAGCAAATTTTGCAGTGTATGAATAAAAGCTCAGCATCTTCATTTTCACAGAAGTAGCATTGGCTGTAGAGGGACAATCCTGCTTTCAGTAGTTTTTTTCCCCTTTATGTTAGGCATGCATGAATTATGATCGGCAAATTGTAGTGCTGAATTCATTTGCGAGCTGAATCCTAATTGCAGACTTTGGTTCTGAATTTTGCTTACCTGCATTTGCAAATACTCCTTGGTTTGTTACTTCTTGAAATTGAACTTGCCAAAGTTTCCCCGTGGTGCACATGTATATGAATGAAGGTTGGGTTGATGAAGCCCGTCATGTGTCTATGTCTAAGGATGTGTTAATCCTCTAATATAGAACTTTGACTGGTATGTCTGGTAGCTATCCCTTCTCATTTTTCCTTCTTGAATGTCTTTCTACATCCTATAATGGAGAGTGGAGACAAGTACACACACTTAAATTTTCTTTACTTTATTTGTATTCATGTTTGACTTAGTGTTGTAGTATCTGATTATTATTTATGTTTTGATACATCATTTCACTTCTTGTAGCCACTGATGCACTTGATTTCTTTGGACTAACAGGTTGGAGCAAAAGATCACCAGCGTTTCCAAGCATCTTATGCGATTTTGCTGAAGGCCCGCTTGACTGCACTAAAAAAGAGGGAGAGAAAGGACAAGAGAAAGGCTGCTGATTCTGACAAAAAGTTGGAGAAGTCAAAGAAGAAATCAGCTGCTCAAAAGGCCTCTACATGAACTTTAGTCCTTGGTTTATTCCCCCACTTTTGTTTCTAGGATAGAGTTGTCGGATTTGACTCCCATTTGGGATGACAAGTCTGAAACTGCATTATAACTCCAACTGCATAGAATGATGAGAGGAGATGTTTTTACTCAATTTTTTCACTTCTAAATTAGTGAAGCTTTCGAAGAGCTTGTTGGTATTATGGAACTTTGAAGAGATTTTGTCATAAACTTGATTTTTAGTTCGTTGAAGAACAGCTGTGGCAATCTTAGAGTAGAGTGGACCAAATTAGACTAGTTACCTACTTCAATGCCATCTTGTAGTTTGTTTGGTTGCAGCTATACATACTTTTTGGTTGTCAGAACCTAACATGAGATTGTGTAGTTCTTTTTATTCTACCTTTTTTTTTTGGTTGCCTTTTTCATAAGTTCCAGAACCAGTAAGTCATGAAATAGGCACTCTATTTGGCGGTTATCTGGATTAAAACTTATTTTTATGTTATTTGTATTGGTTTAGTTGGGTGTTAATAACATTTAATCTTTTGTGCTATTTGTATAAAGATCCCGCTACGAAATTCAAGCCCAACAGCTAATAGGGGGTAGAGTTGAGCCAGATTTATGGGTCAAGCCTATTCTGAACCATGAACATTGGTTGGTCTAATTGGCTTGTAAATGTCTGTGCTACCGAAGAAAAGAGAACTCAAGTAGTATCGTCTTTCATTCATAGTGAAATAACCCTTTTCATTTGATTGACATTTTTCCTTGTGTAGCCATTATTCAGACATTTCAGATTCTCCTAACAAGAGGAATTATTCCCAGTCTCCACACCAAGTTGGTGACAATACTCAGTGTAATAATCAATCCTTCTAGCAACAGCCGGAGGATTGCCACCATCACACTCAAACGGGCCATAAGTTGCTCGAATCGTCGCCCCAAAACCTTGGCCAGAAGTTATGAGAGAGTGGCAATTGCTCATCCAGTACCACAAGGCTGTCTTGAATGATATAATGCTGTCCCTAGCCACGATATCAGGGTCGTTTAGGCCATCGAATCCGATGTCCTTTCCCGCTGGTCCATAGTTGAAATTCCATGACAATTGGATCGGTCCTCGGCCATAATATTTCTTGCCAGGAACACAAGGGTACTCTATGTTTAGCTGATCACAGTAGTCCCTGGTTGGTCCATTTATCTCACTTATGTAGCACATGTCTGCATTGCAAAAAAAAAAAAAAAAAAGGGAAGAAAAAACTATGTTGTTAGTTGAGTAAAGTTAAAGCCCACGACAAATGTGAAATCAGACTATGCCTGGGAAAAAACAAAACAGAAATAGCAAGATTTACAACTAGTAATTGAGAAATAGTCTGAGTTTCAAAAGTAATCGAAATTTAACCGTTTTTTCATGTAAAGATAAAATCGGAACAAAAACACCCTCAAAAATCCGGAAAGTTCGGATTTTTTTACATATGAGATTCCACCATAATGTGCTGGAATTTCATAATGTGTTAGAGTTCCAACATAATATACTGAAAGTTTAAATGCTGGAGCTCCATAATCCAGCATATTATGCTGCAACTTACAGTGTGCTGGAGTTCCAACATAATATGCTGGAAGTTTATACGCAAGAGCTGCATAATCCAGCATATTATGCTAAAACTTTTCGTGTTTCAGCAAAACAATGATTATTTTTTAATGACTTTGCAAACGCTGGCTATTTTCGATTACCAGTTCGAAAACTGGCTAGCCCGTGCTATTTTGACGACTATGGCATCAGAGAGTTGTAAGGAAAATGACTTACGTCCAGTCTCATGAGTGACATGAGCAAAGAAAGCAGCAATCTCACGCTTAGTATCATTAGAAGAACCAACAGTTCCAAAACGAGGATAAGACTTGAGAGCTTCAAGAAAGGCAGATCTTGTGTAAAAACCTTTGCCATCACAGCTAGAAGCAGCTTGATTAGCAATTCCATTGAAAAATGCTTCAGAAACAATTTCAGAAACTGGATAAGCTGATCCATTGCTTATTAGTGAACCATAACAAGGTCCTCCTTGGCAGCCTTTTCCACAATAATCATTTCCAGTGCCACAATAACCCCATTTGCTGCAGCATAAGCCTTCTGCACACCCACATTTCTGAGCTGAGATCCATTTTGGAATTACAATTATAGCTATAGTACAAATAAAAATGAAGTATTTTCTTGAAGAAAAATTATTAATCATTTTTACTTCTTTTGTTTTATCTTTAAAAGAGGTTGAATATGGAGGAAAGACTGAGAAGATAGAAGTATTTATAGAACCAAAATATGAGCCAGTAGTGTTAAAAATTGTTCAAAATTCAGCAATTTTAGTGTGAACTTTGGGTGTAGGTTGACTTTTGACTGATTTGAGTATAGCAATTTATTAAGAAGGATATCGTTATGTCATAAGATCCTTGCTTATTCATGCATTACTGATTAAAAACTCCTTGAGGCTTTTGGTAAATGTAAAAACCTCCCTTCAATAATCTTTTCAATATGGGAGTGTGTAGATGACTTAATGTTCCTGCCTTTAAATAAATGATAGCCACTCTCTTATAATGGAGGAATTTACTTTAGATATAATAAAAAATATATAGTGGGGATTCCATGATAGATTAATTAATTTAATTTTTCTTTAATTTCTGCCGAGATTCTCTCCCCAAGTGCGGCTACAACGGCTCTTGTCTCTTAGCTCGATCTTGGTCGATGTTGACTCGGGCTCGGTATTGACTTGGGCTCGGGTCTTGAGTTCGATGACGCCACTTCACATCATAGTTCGATTTGGACTCGAGTTCGATAATGACTTCGAGCTCGGTATTGATCGGTTCCTGAATCTTGAGCTTGGTAACCTGGCTTCGGATCTCATCTCGATATTATGAAAATGACCATCGGTCCATCATGTTACAATCTTGATTAATCACATGAAGGGCAAAATCGGTTTTGACCGTATAATTCAATAAGCAATAATTATAGACGAATTTGATAAGCTCTCGTTAAGAATAAAACTTGTAATAAAAGCAACAATTATTATGTACATAAAATTCCAAAAGTTCTACAATATGCTCTTTACATTTCTTTTTATGCAAATTTTATTATTACGTATCAGAATTCAACACAACGATACTCTTTTAATGCTAAATACTATTTTAGTCACTGTTCGTCTTTAAAAGTCTTAATTCTAATTTTATTGAATGTCTTCGAAGGGACTTCGTCTCTAAGAGTACGTTCTCAAAACAAATAAACTATGATTTCCAATTATAAAATTCATGTGCTATTTTGATATGCAAAATCAAATATTTTAGTACGTTTGTATAGTTTCTACTTTCTAGGTTAACTAGTTAAATTGACATTCGATACGTGTGAAGTACCTCCGAAATTTGGACGAGGGTGGGTAGTAATAGATAAAATAGGGCCGTGATTGCTTTAGGAGGCCAAGGAATGTAAAATTTACTAGTGACCTGCCTTCTACCTAAATTGTTTCTTATTATAACTTTTATTCAATACTCATATCTTAAACGAAGACAAATATTTAATTTAAGATAAAAGTATATTTAGAAATTTTATGAGAAATTTTGCCGGTTTTCCTTTCGTATAGACTTTATTTATATTATGTCAACATTTTTTTCATTGGACGGAGAAATAATGCATGTCCTTTTCTAGCACGCACAAAGGTCACAGTTCGCACTTCGCATAGCTTTATTAGCCGCCACCAAAGGATTTTACTTTTTTCTATAAGAAATCAATTGATATCCAACATTCAAAATTCCGACTTATTTCAGATATGTATTTGCTATTTGGTAAGTTCACTACAGAAAAACGTTTGATTAAATATTAAATATTTTTTCTTTATTTTTGAGGTTCGATCAATAATCTTATACACTTCTGGGTGATATAAAGAATAAAAAAATTAACGTTTAGCCCACGACTGAAACTAGTTACATTTGGTAGTCGCAAAAGCGTATAAATTTGTATATTTTTTTGTATAAAACATACAAATATATATATATATATATATATATATATATATATATATATATATAAATATTTTTCGGCTATTAGTTTGAAAACGCTATAAAGTGTTATTTTTGCTAAAACAAACTATTGCTTTATGTTGGCCCCAGAAATGATTTCAGACAATTCTATGATACTTGCTGAGAAGTCCAGTCAAGCCCACTAAGTTCTTTTTATCCTGAAATTAGCACGGTGTGACTACCAAACAGTTTGTTTGGCCGGTTGTTATGTATCGTTTCATAATTTATCATATAATATTGTATTGTATTGTATTATACTTTATCGTTTTAATGTATACAATATTTGGATAGATTGTATTATTTGCTGTTGTTTCATGATTTCATGCACCAACAATATGAAGAATAAACTTGCTATATTATAAAGAAAAAGTAAGGTACGAGGTAATATTATTATATAAAAAGGTAGGGTAAAGGATAAAATATGATTATTTAATAATAAAAAGAAAAATATGAGACGAAAAAAATAAGGGAACGACGCGACCACATCAAATCGGTCGTTTCAATAAAGTGATACTTTTCGCCGTTACTTAACGACGGATTTAAACAATATGATACAATAAAAATTAAGTAACAATCAAAACAAACATTGTATTTAAAGTAACAATACAATATATACAATACAACAAGAAACAACCATCTAAACAAGCTGTAAGGGCATCTCCAACCTTAAGCACTATTTTTTATACCAAAATGGTGTAAACACCAATATGGTGGAAATTAACTCCAACCCATTACACTATTTTTTACACCAAAAAAAGAATATCCCTTTTATATTCTTCTCTCTTCTATATTATATTATTAAATTTATTTTTTTATTTCATAAAATAAATTCTTTCTTTGTTTCCTTTTTACATATTCATCCCATATAATTCATATTCATTTCTTATATAACTATTTAATATAAAATTATTTTATACCATAAATTTTTAAATAATATAAATTATAAGTAAATATTATACATTATACATATTAATGGATAATTCAAATAAAAGTGAAATGATATGATATAATTAAATAAATATTACATTATGGTAAAATTTAGTTTATTTTTTACATAAATATTTAACTTTTAGGATTAGTATGTTGCTCCCATAAATGCTCTATTAATGCATTACGAAATACAAAATGAGCATCTATTGTGAATTTATTCGACAAGAACAAAAATAACGAATAATGGATAAAAAAGACAATAATTTCAACAGTCACAACCATACCAATCCTCTGCCCATACACTCAATATTTTAATAATATTGGTGGATCTGGAAGCGACCTATCAGAGTACTAAATTATTGTTATAATTTTCTCATCCCATAATGTTATTTAATGTATTTTTAATTTTAATCTGTGTCAGTCGCTACTGTATTAAATATTTATTTTTATGTTATTTAATGAACATTGTGCTATTTATTAACAAAATATTATATTTTATATTGCACTTTTTATTTTTTTGATGGTTATATTTTCTTATACGATTATAACTTATAATAAAATTAACTTAAAATTTTTTATAAAAAATAATATATAAGAAAATATAAAAATTATACACCAAAATAAAGATGTAAAATTAATATTATAAAGATATTACATAAAAAGGATAAGTAATTACAAAATTTATAGTAATATGTTAAATTACATAAAAAGGATAAGTAATTACAAAATTTATAGTAATATGTTAAATTAAAAGTGTTATATAATAAAAAATAATAATAAAATATTGATGAATAGTAATGGTGTTGATGAATAGTGTTACACCAAATTTGGTGTAACACTATTCACACACCAAAATGGTATAAAAAATGCTATTAAGTTGGAGCACCAAAACACCAAATCTTACACCAAAATAGCATTTGACGTAAAAATTGGTGCAGGGTTGGTGATTTTGGCGGAATGACCCCATTTTTTATAGTCTTAGCAAAATATCCCCCATTGTTTACTTGAATACCATAGTTCTTTAATTTTTAAAGTTTGAAATTCTTGTTTTGTGGTAGAAAATAAAAGTTAATTTTTGATTATTGTTAAAATCGTTTGAATATTGATAATTTGTGCTTAATTTTCAGTTTAAATACATATTTTGGTGATTTACTGTAAAAATCTCAAAACTCCATTGTTGGACCTTAGAAAGTGTTGAAGAAGACAAAGTGAATCTTTTGATTTTGTGTTATTCGACTAAACTGGTGATTGGTAATATTTTGTGTTAGTATTTGGAAGCTTTGTTGTGATGACCCGATAGGTCATTTTGAGTTCTAGCTCTTATTTCAGTGTTTTGAGACCTCGATTAGCTCCATTCACTATTTCTCAATTTGTGCGCGCAATCCGTCTCTTTTACCAGAAAGTTTTTATGTAAAAAATTGAAAAAAATATGAATTTTAGCTTTAAAAATGACTTGAGTTGACTACGATCAATATTTTATGTAAACGACCCCGAATTGGTATTTTAAAGATCA
Organism: Nicotiana tomentosiformis; assembly: GCF_000390325.3. NCBI lineage: Eukaryota > Viridiplantae > Streptophyta > Magnoliopsida > Solanales > Solanaceae > Nicotiana > Nicotiana tomentosiformis. The sequence goes on along the minus strand of NC_090817.1, from coordinate 98,384,221 downwards.
CGGTGGGTTCGCATCGTTATGTTGGGTTTGGGCGTATGCCCGGAATATAATTCAGAAGTAGTCCCTAACTTGATTTGACTTGATTTGTCAAAAATCGTAGGTTGACTTTATTGCTACCGGGTTCGGATTTCGGTTCCGAAATTTGGTATATGTTCATTTTACTATTTAAAACTTGTCTGCCAAATTTGGTGCAAAACGGAATTGATTTGATAGGATTCAGACGCTCGGTTGTAAATTTGGAAGTTCTTGAGTTTCTTTGAAAGTTTCATGCATTTTGACGTCCGATTCATAGTTTTAGGTGTTATTTTGGTATTTGATCGCGCGAGCGAGTTCGTATGATGTTAACACACTTGTGTGCATGTTTGGTATGGAGCCCGAGAGGTTCTGATGAGTTTCGGATAGGCTACGAGTCAGTTTTGGACTTAGGAAATAGCTAGTTTCAGTTGTATCTGGTGTCTGAGGCCTTGTGTTTCGCAATTGCGAAAGTACTCTCGCGAACACGGAGAACCGATCGCGAACGCAAAGCAATGAGTGGATTACCCTTAGCGAACGGGACCGTTCACACGCGAACTTGATGGGTTAAGGGGGATTCTGGGGGAGGCAGGTGGTTACTCTATGATCCATGCCCAATCCTTACTTAATAATGAGTGAAAACGGTCGTTGGAAGAATATTACCCAATAATGAGTCGGGGTCGATTTTCTCAGGAGTTAAGTGTGGGTGTTAAAGTGTACACTTGATGAGTGTAGAAGAAATAACAGAAATACGCTTCCAAACAAGATGGTTTTGTAATTTACTTTTACGATTTATGCTAACAGTGATTAACTAGAGAGAAAAAACTATAGATTGATTAATTGTTTTTTTTTAAAAAAAATAGGTAAAAGGCCTAGTGATGTAACCTCCATCTAGGTGTTAGCCTAATGGGTTAATTGTGTTAACACTTAATTTAGTGATCGGGGTGTATTATAGCTCTCAACTCTAAGTTACCTACTCAATATCTCTCGGTCATAGAGTGATTTTGCCCAATTTGACTTTCTCAAGCCCAAATGGGTATCAAATCAAATAGTTGATATGAGTTCAAGTCGGGTTTTCTCTATCTTTAGTTCAAACCCTTTAATTAGGTTAGTCAAAACCTTAACTAGCCCAATTTCTTATTAACTAAGTTTTCCTAGACTAGATCCCTCTTTCTCAAGTAAAGATCAAGTCAAAAAGGCATGAATCAATGTTTGCAACCATTAATTCTAGCATTAAAGCATGAACAAGGCTAAATAACAAACACCCAATCATAAAGCATTAGATTAATTACCCATAAGGTTTACACACTAGGGTTGTGTCACAACCCTAGAAAATATCTAGCTACTCATAATAGAAATAGAAGAAAATAAAGAAGAGACATTAATTAAAGCCATAATAACAAATTAAAATATAACCTAGGCCTCACATCGATTGTTCTGTCCACTGAACTCATCAATCAACCTTGACCTTGACTTAAACTAATGTGTTTTAAACCCAAATTGGTTACAAATTATCAAAAGTGGTGAACTACAATGGCTACAGCTAAAAAAATGATTCTCGTTTATGTATATTGACCCAAAATTTGCTGACAAAAATGCCCTTCGGGAGGATCGGGGCCTACAATTCCATGTGCGGTCTGCACTTCTCTTGGCTATGCAGGTTGAAGACTTTGGCGGCCGCACAATTTGGTCTGTGGCCGCACTTCAAATTTTGTGGCTGCTTTTTTCCTTCTGCGATTGCACTCTTGGCAAGGCTTCATACTTGGTCGTTTTGCAAACTCTCTGAACTTTTTGAATTCTTGTAAGTACGACCATGAACTTGTGCGGTCCGCACTTTACTTTAATTATCATTTGAGTATCAACATCAGTTCTACGGCCGCATAGAGAATTCTGTGGTCCGCGCTTTCTTCCGCGGCCGCATAATTACTTCTGCAGACCACACTTTTGGCCTGCCGCGCTCCTTCTTACCTTATGAGCCGAAATACTCCTTTTTAAGTTAGATTTCTTTATTCAAGTTCAATTCTCCAACATTCTTGTAATTTGCACAATTTTATTAGTTTTGGAAACAGAAATCAATACTTTCGGACTAAAACTAAAGCAAGAAGGTACTAATAAGTGGTTGAAATCCACACTTATCAACTCCTTCAAACTTAAGTCTTTGCTTGTTCTCAAGCTAATAGATTAGTTCCCACCTTCTCAGAGTGAAAGGTCATTTCAGAGAGTCAATGGTAAGCCAATCATACTCAGTTGGGACCAACAATTACCCACACTACTCATGCATTATCAACAATGTGACAAATCACATATTATGCACATATAAGTTCTAATGTGACATTTGAGCTTCAAGAATTGACTTTACTCATCAAGGAATCTTGTTCTATCATGTAGATCATGGTAGACTCCAAACTCTTCCTTCTCTACCTTCCATTTGCCAAGCTCACTTCAAGAGTTAGCACTCAATCTTTAAATCGATGAAAGGTTCACTCTTCTCTCACAAACGAATGTTCCAAGTAAGGCTTCAAATACCATAGGCTTGCCCCTCATGTAGATCACCACTAATGTAAGCTTACTCGGTTCAAAATCAAGTAGGACTTTTTTCGGGTTGTAATGAAGGTTTTGGATTGGGGTAGGATATCGTATGGGTAAATGGTTACACCGTTCCTTAAGCATTCCACATTTTCGTTTCTTGGCTCATGTTTACCAACTCTTAGAGGCATTCTTTTTTATTTTCTTTCTTGGGGGCTAGAGAGACTTGACATCACTCTTTCTTATTCATTTCATTCTTTTTTCTCCCTTGATTCTAATACTAGAGACAATTACCCCTATTTGATTTTATCAACCCTTCTTATTATTCTCTTTTTGGCATTTTCTTTTTGTTCCTTTTCTTTTATTGCCTTATCTTTTCATAGAGATCATTTCTTTTCTCTTTTTGGTACCTTGATACCTCTTTCAAATTTCTCAATTCTCCCCCCGCCCCCCAAACTTATGCCTTAAGTCATTTATTTCACAAGAGTGTTAAGAAAGGTCCGGGTGCCAAGAGAGGATCACGACAAAATGGGTAAAGACTTATAACATGATTACCAAATGAGAAAGGCTAAAGGCTCAAAGGGGATTGACTAGGGATAAAATCATTAGTTGGCAATAGAAAGCTCAAACGGACTAAGGAAAGCCTACAATCATTTTTCAAACCAAGCAAACTTAGGATTTCACCTTGAAACACATTCGGGGCAAGTTCTAGACCATTCGCACAGATACTTGGACTAGCAACAAAAAATCACCTCACCCCCCATGCAACTAGACCGTAAAAGTGGATAGAGTCGAGAGTCTACAACAACCACAATCAAGTTAAAGATCACTATGGTCCAATAAGCCACTCAATGATTACCAAAGTCAACTAAAGAGTATCAAAGTCACTAACTAGAGCTATTTTCTTTCAAAAACCTTGTTTCAAACCATAAGCACGTATTTAACTGTGTTGGTACTAAATGAAGCATGAATAACTCCTTTTAGAGAATGACTTGATTATGGTTTTATTCATTGCTATTACTATTATTATTACCTAAACACAAAAATGAACTCATTCCCTTAAGAAGGTTGTCACACCATCCATCCTCGGGAAGAGTCACCAGGTTCACACGAAACTACCTTTGGAAAGAATCGTGGCATTAAGAAAACCAAAGGCTTATTATCTACACTACTAAGAAAAACATAAAAATAAGCTACTAACATAAAAAGAAGTTACTAACAGAATAGAAACCAAGTAGAAAATTAAAGAAGCTAATGAGAGCAATAACTAACTAAAGATAGATAAACTAAAAATAAGAAGAGAAACAGAATCATCCAATTATTACAATCCGAATGTATCCAAATGTGTCAATTAAATAAACTCCACCCCCGAATAACAGTAAGCATTGTCCCCAATGCTTAATAAAATAAGAGTGAAATGAGAGAGAGCGAAGAAAAATCCCTAAGCATCCTTGGATATCTTAGTGTCCCCATCAGCATCATCTCATGTTGGGTCTGCTAATTGTATCTCATCATCATCATATCTGGGAGTGGAAGGAGTAGAAAACATCGCATACACTACTTCAGCTCGGAAGTACTTTGAGATGAAGAGGCCTCATCCATGGGCTCAGATTGCCCTTGTGGCCTAGACTGTGCAACTGACTGCTCCCCTAGAACGGACACGGAGTTGCCCTCAGAAGCTTCCCTAGACGGAACATAAGAGCTAGACTCTGAGAAGTCTATACCCCTCCCTCTTCCTGCTGTGGCCTTCTTCATGATAGTTTTGGGTTGGCTAAGGGGAAAGGTACCTCTACCTCGACCCCTAGAAGAGTCACCTCTACCTTTTGTAGTTTCGTCGCAGCCTCGCGATCGAACCGTTATCTGTATCAAAGCAAAGAGGATTGTTAGTTGCAAGTCATCATTCAACAAAGTCAAGAATTATGTAGGCAAGGGAGAACATTGTGGACACAGTGAGGTCACTACAGAAATAACATGCTACAGGAAAGGGAACTGCAGTCCGAACATGTATTATCAACTACCCAGTACAAATCTACCCCACATGGACACATGGATGAACTCTTATAGCAGATGACCTAAAACGAAATTAAAAATTTCAAAAATTAAACTACTACAAAGATTAACATGAAATAAAACATACCAGATAGAGTGAGTGCACAATGTGTGGGAGCAAAGGTAGGTGTATATGCTGGGCAGTTAAAATCTCTCAGTAAAAAACTTGCAGAGCAACAGTGATTGTGAAGTAAAATGAACTCAAAAGTTCTATTTATACTAAGAGTCATAAGAGGGAAAAAGATAGAGTGCGGCCGCACAACTCCAAGTGCGGTCCACACTCTTTCACCTGGGCCTGACTTCTCTGAATCCTCATGTGCGGTCCGCACATTTTTGAGTGTGGCCGCACAATTGTTCTTGCGGTCGCAGATTTGCCCTGCACTGATAGACTCAAACTTCAGAGAGTTTACATTTTGACATTATGGCAAGCCTCCAATTGTGCGGTCCGCATGTGAAATGTGCGGCCATACAAGCACCTCTGCTGTGGCACATGAACTTCTGTGGTCCGCACAATTAAAGTGCGGTCCGTAGTCTCTTCAACACTTAGCTATTTGTTTTCGTCCACCCTTCTTGCATTTACATGTAACACTCAATCTTGTAGCGCACTTCAAATCAAGTTAACACAACAAATAACATCTAACTATAAAAGAAAAAGGAAAAGAACATGGATTGCCTCTCTAGAAGCGCATGATTTAACGACGCGGCATGACGCAATGTCAAAGCATCCTCAAATGAAGTAAATGGTCACCACCACGTGGCTATCTCCAACCTTGCCCAAGTAGTGCTCTACCCGGTGATCATTGACTCGGAATACTTCATTGTTCTTGTTCTTCAAGTCTAATGCACCGAAAGGTGTCATACCAATGATTTCAAACGGACCACTCCACTTGGATTTTAGCTTCCCGAGAAACATCATCAACCTTGAGTTGAACAACAATACAAGATCTCCCACCTTAAACTCTTTGTTCCACATGTATTTGTCATGAAGATATTTTATCTTTTCTTTGTACAAGGGCCAACTTGCATATGCATGGTACCGGAACTCATCCAATTCATTCAAGTGTGCAACTCGCAAGTTAGCGGCTACATCCCAATCAAGATTCAAATTTTTTAGAGCCTATATTTCTTTGTGCTCTAATTCCACCGGAAGATGATAATATTTTCCGAACACTAACCGGTATGGAGATATTCCGATAGGTGTTTTGTAAGCCGTACGATAAGCCCATAACGCATCATCAAGATTCTTGGACCAATCCGTCCGATTAGCATTCACCGTTTTAGACAAGATACTCTTTATCTCTCGGCTGGAGACTTTCACTTGCCCACTAGCTTGTGGGTGATAACACCATACTTGATAAGTAAAGTGTCAAAAGCTTTGTTGCAAAAGTATGACCCCCCATCGCTTATGATTGCACGTGGATACCAAATCTTGTAAAAATATTCTTCTTCAAGAAAGTCACTACACTTCTCGCCTCATTGTTGGGTAAGGTGACGACCTCAACCCATTTGGACACATAATCCACCGAGACCAAGATGTAAGTGTTTTCACAAGAGTTCGCAAAAGGTCCCACAAAGTCAATGGCCCAAACATCGAAAATATCAATCTACAAGATGGTTGTGAGAGGTATTTTATTTTTCTTTGAGATTCCACCGACCCGTTGACATTCATCACATATTTTCACCAAACCACTAGCATCCTTGTAAAGAGTAGGCCAATAGAAACCATAATCAGGAACTTTGGCCGCCGTTCTTGCTCCACCATGATGACCACCATACAGTGAAGAATGACAAGACCCAAGAATATCACCTTGATCTTCTTCCGGTACGCACCTTCTAATCACCCCATCCATACGAATTCGGAAAAGGTATGGTTCATCCTAATAACAATCTTGACAATCTCTTTTGAGCTTCTTCCTTTGGTTTGAAGAGAACTCATCTGGAATGATTCCACTCACAAGAAAATTTGCCAAGTCCGCAAACCATTCCACCTCTTTCATTAAAATTGCCAAGTTTGCTCATCGGTACATGAGTCATTGATTTCAAAACCATCATCAACATAGTCTAAAGAATCGAATTCCACAATAAAAACTACATAAATATGCCAAAAATCTGAAATCGGTCAAAACCCGGGCCCCGGGCTCACGTCTCGAAATCAGTCAAAAATGGTAGAATAATAAACCTCGTCCTCTCCCGAGTCTAACCATATAAAATTCATCAAATCGAACTCCGTTTGGTCCCTCAAATCCTCACTTAAACTCTCCAAAACACAAAGCCTAACTCCCTCAATTTCGCTTTGAAATCATCAATCAAATCCCAAAAACGAAGATGGATTCATGAAATATAACCAAAATTGAGTAGAGAACACTTACCCCAATCCTTATGGTGAAAATTTCCCCCAAAATCACCAAATCCGAGTTCCCCAACTCAAAATATGACCGAATGAACAAACCCTCATTATATATATTTTTTGCCAGCTATTCTGCCTCGCTTCTCGTGACAAACGATCCCGAAACTCGCTTATTATGCCTCCAATGGATTCCTTGTAAATTTTTAGTCAAGTTAGACTTTTGAATCACTCTATTTGACCTTATAATGAAGGAGATATGTAGGTTTTAATATTTGCAAATAGTGTAGATTTTTAAATACGAATTCAGTGGCAATTTCGTAATTAATCTGAAAATCTAGCAACCCAATGTTTTAGTAAAATGACCATAAATTCTTCATACGATGCCCAAATTCGACGATTCTTTTTGCTATGGCTCCGTAATTACGATACGGATCTAATTCTTCAATCAAAACAGAAATCGGAGCTCATTTGCTTAATGTGGTACCATTTATGCTGGAAGAAACGATGTCGAAACATAAGAAAAACGAGCACAACACAGTCCAAACCTATCCGAAACTCACCCGAGATCCTCAGGACCTCGTACGAACATACTAACAAGTCCCATAATAGAACACATACCAACTCAAGGCCTCAAATCATGCATAACAACATTTAAATAGTGAAACGCGCCTCAAATCAAACTAAATGAATTTTCGAACTTTTGACTTCTAAAAACTAGCGCCGAAACATATTAAATCAACTCAGAATTAACTCAAATTTTGCACACATGTCACAAATAACACTACGAACCTACTCCAACTTTCAGAATTCTATTCCGACCCCGATGCCTAATTTTCCACTGCCGACCAAGCCTAATTCTACCACAAGCCTCCAAATTACATTCCGAACATACTCCTAAGTCTAAAATCACCCAATGAAGCTAACCGAATCATAAAAATCCCAATCTGAATTCGTTTAGTCACAGGCCAACTTCCGGTTTACTTTTTCTAATTTAGCTTTCTAACTAAGAGTCTAAGTGCCTCATTTCACTCCAAAACTACTCTGAACCCAAACTACCAATTCAAACCAACTCAACACAGCTGAACAACACATAAATAAGCAAAAATGGGGGAAACGAGGCTATAATTTTCGAAACGACTGACCGGGTCATTACATCCTTCCCCTCTTAAACAAACGTTCGTCCTCGAACGAGCCAAGGGTTGTTCTCAAAACCATCAAACCACCGCATAACCTTACCTTGAACATACCCGGGGGTGATCCCATTCCACCCCTATCCAATGTAGGTCCGATAACATAAAATAAGTGAAATTTCTCAATTCAACCAAACCCACCAGCCTTGGAATTAAATTGTTTTTTTTACTCATCTGAAATTTCTTATAAAAAATTTGAATCATGCAACCTACACACTGTAGAACTCATTACCTTATACACACCCAAAGAACTAATCATACCCATTACCTTGCCGATCCAACCTACTACCAAGATATCCTATCTATCAGAGTCCCTTCTGAATTACCTTCAAATTGATACTTCGCCCCGCCATAACACCACAATCCTCAACCTAGACTCACCACACGAGACCCAAGCATAAAACCACACCGCCCTAAGGCTCATAAGCCACTGAATACTCTCTTAAATATCCCCAAAAGTACCACAAGCACACGCTCACACAATTAACACCTCAGTGCTCAAGCTATAGTCAAACCCCGGCCTAGAGTCCTCCAGACTGGCCCAACATCAACACACAGAAATCATATCTCGCACCTCATCCAGGGAATCACAAGACGTCCAGGCACAACTGATATTGAGCGCTCATGTGCGCATATGAATGCGTGGAAGGAATTCAAAGAGTTACACTTCAAGTTGAATCAATACCGGACGATAACAATCCAAGAATGTGAAATTTCCTAAGGGTTCTGCAGCCTCTCAAAGATAAGTACAGACATCTCCGTACCGATCCGCAAGACTCTACTAAACCTGCTCATGACTCGTGAGAACTATGTAACCTAGGCTCTGATACCAACTTGTCACGACCCAAAATCTAACTATGGTCGTGATGGTGCCTATCCTGTTACAAGGCAAGCCTATTTCCCTAAATATTACTACTAAATCGATTATAAGAATTTAATAAAACAATACCAACATTTAAATTTCTCATAAACTAAATCAACTCTAAATATAATATAGAAAATACGAAAACGAGCCCAAACATCGGGGTGTCACTAAGTCATGAGCATCTAAAACTATGAACTAAGATACATAAGCTGTCTAACTGTCCAAAAGAGGAAATGACAAGAGGAGTAACAAGGTCCTGCGGACGCTAACAGCTACCTTGCAGTCTCCAAAGATAGCCGGCCTGAACTCAACGATCGCTGCCTTCTAACTCACCTGGATCTGCACATAAAGTGCAGAGTGTAGTATTAGTACAACCGACTCAGTAGTAACAGAAATAACTAAGGAACTGAGCAGTAGTGACGATCTAAGCAGAATAATCCAATTATTATTTCCACAATTAAGTACAAACAGGAGTAGACAGGTAATTTCATAAATCAGTAAGACTACAAGGAAAATTAACAGGTAAATGCAGCAACAACAAAAGTAAATGCAATCTTACAGCAATGTCACTCTATCACTCAACACTTGCACTCAGCACTCAACGCTCAACACTCTGCGCTCACTGGGGGTGTGTACAGACTCCGAAGGGGCTCCCAAAGCCCAAGCGCTAAGCACATACAACTCACGTGCCATCATATCAATACCTGGATCCGCACGATCAACTCACGTACTACGCGGATAACTCACGCACTATGGTATCAATACCTGGACCTGCACGATCAAATCATGTGCTACGCGGACAACTCACGCGCTATGGTATTAATATCCTCACAACCAGGCCCTTGGCCTCACTCAATCATGTACCTCACTAGCCTCACCACCATCAACAAATAAGGGAACACATCCCACATCAAGTATCACAACATATTAGTAAATAATAGAGACTGAGGTAAACATGTACAATAATTTCTATGACTAAGTACAAATAATGTGAGCATGAATAAAGCATAAGCATGATCTCTAACATGAAGGCAGACAAGTTCACCAACAAGTAACTACGTAAACACAGATGATGGCCATGAGGCCTCACGGGACGGACCAAGTCTCAATCCCTCGAGGTATACACCCACACGCCCGTCACCTAGCATGGGTATTACCTCCAAACAGTCACATGATATCAAATTCTCCGGGTATATACCCTCAAAGCCAGAGTTAAAACTGTTACTTACCTTAATAGCGTAAAATCCTATTCTGGGATGCCCTCATCTCTGGACTCGGTCTCCAAAATCTCTGAATCTAACCAAAAATTAGAATACTACTATCAGCATAGTCTAAAGAATCGAATTCCACAATAAAAATTACATAAATATGCCAAAAATCCGAAATCGGCCAAAACCCGGCCCCCGGGCTCACGTCTTGAAATCAGTCAAAAATGGCAGAATAATAAAACTCGTCCTCTCCCGAGTCTAACCATATAAAATTCATCAAAATCGAACTCCGTTTGGTCCCTCAAATCCTCACTTAAACTCTCCAAAACTCAAACCCTAACTCCCTCAATTTCACTTTGAAATCATCAATCAAATCCCAAAAATGAAGATGGATTCATGAAATATAACCAAAATTGAGTAGAGAACACTTACCCCAATCCTTATGGTGAAAATCGCCCCCAAAATCGCCAAATCTGAGCTCCCAACTCAAAATATGACTGAATGAACAAACCCTCGTTATATATATTTTTTGCAGCTATTCTGCCTCGTTTCTCATGACAAACGATCCCGAAACTCGCTTTTTATGCCTCCAATGGATTCCTTGTAAAAGCTTAGTCAAGTTAGGCTTTTGAATCACTCTATTTGACCTTATAATGAAGGAGATATGTAGGTTTTAATATTTGCAAATAGTGTAGATTTTTAAATACGAATGCAGTGGCAATTTCGTAATTAATCTGAAAAATCTAGCAACCCAATGTTTTAGTAAAATGACCATAAATTTCTCATACGATGCCCAAATTCGACGATTCTTTTTGTTATGGCTCCATAATTACGATACAGTTCTAATGCTTCAATCAAAACAGAAATCGGAGCTCATTTGCTTAATGTGATACCATTTATGCTGGAAGAAACGATGTCGAAACATAAGAAAAACGAGCACAACGCAACCTAAACCTATCCGAAACTCACCTGAGCTCCTTGGGACCCCGTACGAACATACTAACAAGTCCCATAACATAAAACATACCAACTCAAGGCCTCAAATCATGCATAACAGCATTTAAACGACGAAACGCGCCTCAAATCAAACTAAATGAATTTTCGAACTTTTGACTTCCAAAAACTAGCGCCGAAACATGTTAAATCAACTTTGAATTAACTCAAATTTTTTATACATGTCACAAATAACACTACGAACATACTCCAACTTCCAGAATTCCATTCCGACCCCGGTACCTAATTTTCCATTGCCGACGAAAATCGCCAAATTTCTAACTTTCGCCAATTCAAGCCTAATTCTACCACGGACCTCCCAATTACATTCCGGACACACTCCTAAGTTTAAAATAACCCAACGAAGCTAATCGAATCATAAAAATCCCAATCCAAATTCGTTTACTCATAGGTCAACTTCCGGTTGACTGTTTCTAACTTAGCTTTCTAACTAAGAGTCTAAGTGTCTCATTTCACTCCAAAACTACTCCGAACCCAAACTACCAATTCAAAACAACTCACTACAGCTGAACAACACACAAATAAGCATAAATAAGGGAAACAAGGCTATAACTCTCAAAACGACCGACCGAGTCGTTACACCCCCAAAGGCATATTTTCGAGCTCATTGTTCGCCATGTTTGTACCTATGATTTCTTAAACAAGTTAGTAGCACGGAAGGGAAAGAAGATATTCCAAAAAGGTACTCAAATATATAGCTAAGACTGTTATAGCTCCTTGGCAACAACGCCAAAAATTGATCCATGCGCAATCCTCACTCAACAATAAGTGGAAACGATCGTTGAAAAAATAGTACCCAACAATGAGTCGGGGTCGATTTCCTTAGGGAGTTAAAAGTGGGTGTTAGAGTGTACACTTGATGAGTATAGAAGAAATAGCTGAAATACGCTTCCAAACAAGATGGTTTTGTAATTTACTTCTACAATCTATGCTAACAGTGATTAACTAGAGAGAAGAAACTAGAGATTGATTAATTATTTTTGGTTATTTTCAAATAGGTAAAAGGCCTAGGTATGTAACCTCCACATAGGTATTAGCCTAATGAGTTAATTATGTTAACACTTGTTTTAGTTATCGGGGTGTATTTTAGCTCTTAACTTTAAGTTACCCACTCAATACCTCTCGGTCATAGAGTGATTTTACACAATTTGGCTTTCTCAAGCCCAAATGGATAATAAAACCAAATCAAATAGTTGATATAAGCTCAAGTCGAATTTTCTTAATTTCTATTTCAAACCCTTTAATTAGGCTAGTCAAAACCTTAACTAGCCCAATTTCTAGTTAGCCAAGTTTTCCTAGACTAGGTCCCTCTTTCTCAAGTAAAAACCAAGTCAAAAAGGCATGAATCAATATTTTCAACCATTAATTCTAGAATTAAAACATGAACAAGGTTAAATAACAAACACCCAATCATAAACAAGCATTAGATTAATTACCCATAAGGTTTACACACTAGGGTTGGGTCACAACCATAGAAACTATCTAGCTACTTATAATAGAAATAGAATAAAATAAAGAAGAAACACTAATTAAAGCCATAATAACATATTAAAATGATAAACTAATGTAGTTTAATCCAAATTGGTCACAAATTACCAAAAGTGGTAAACTACAATGGCTACAACTCAAACAATTACCAAACTTAACCTAAAAAAAATGATTCTCGTCTATTTATAGAGACCCAAAATTTGCTGATAAAATTGCCCTTCGGGTGGATTGGTGGCCGCACAATTCCATGTACGGTTCACACTTCTCTTGGCTCTGCAGGTTGAAGACTTTGGCGGCCTTATAATTTGGTCTGTGGCCGCACTTCAGCTTTTGTGGCCGCACTTTTTCTTCTGCGGCTGCACTCTTGGTAAGGCTTCATACTTGGTCGTTTAGCAAACTCTCTGAACTTTTTTCATTCTTGTCAGTGTGACCATGTTTTGCGGCCGCAAAAATTGTGTGCGATCTGCACTTTAATTCAATCATCATCTGAGCATAAACATCAGTTCTGCAGCCGTATAGAGAATTCTGCGGTTCGCGCATTTTTCTGCGGCCGCAGAATTACTTCTGCGGACTGCACTTTTGGCATGCTGCACTCCTTCTTGCCTTATGAGACGGAACACTCATTTTGAGTTAGATTTCTTCATTCAAGTCCAATTCTCTAACATTCTTATAATTTGCACAATTTCATTATTTTTGGGAACAAAAATCAATATTTTTGGACTAAAACTAAAGCACGATGGTACTAATAAGTGCCATTTTAGTCAGCGCTTCAAGCATCCCACGGTGCTTCGGGTAGTCGTGGTCCTTATGTGTCTCATCTTGAGTAGCTAGCCTATAGTGCGCCATCAGCTCCCATTAGTGCACATCCGATCCAGAGTTACCAGGGTGGTTATTCAGGTCGACAGGGTCAGTTTCAAGGTCAGCAGTCACAACAACCGAGGACTTGTTATACTAATGGAGATCCGAGGCACCTTGCTAGATTTTTCCCCAAGTCACAGGGCAGCATGCCACAACACAGTTTTCGTGCCATAGTTCAGGCACCTGTTACTTCACCGCCTGCTCAGCTAGCTAGAGGCGAGGGTCAGGCTGCCAGAGGTAGAGGTTAGGCCATTAGAGGTGGAGGTTAGGCCATTAGAGGTGGAGGCCAGCTAGCTAGAGGTCGTCCAAGAGGGGCCCAACCCCATTTTTATACATTTCCAGCTAGACCTGAGGCAGAGTCATCTGACACTGTCATCACATATATTGTTCTAGTTTGCCATAGAGATGCTTCAGTTCTTTTTTATCCAGGCTCTACTTATTCCTACGTGTTATCCTATTTTGCTTCATATCTGGTTATGCCTCATGATTCTTTGAGTGCTCCTGTATATGTGCCCACGCCTGTGGGAGATTTATTGTAGTAGATCGTGTTTATCGCTCGTGTGTGATTTCTATCGGGAGTCTTGAAACTAGTGTAGACCTCCTACTTCTTGATATGGTGGACTTTGATGTCATTTTGGGCAAGGATTAACTGTCACCTTATCACACTATATTGGATTGTCACACCTAGACAATGACCTTATTCATACCGGGGTTGCCTCTATTAGAGTTAAAGAGGACTCCTGGCCATTCTACTAACATGGTTATTTCTTATATGAAGGTTCGACGTATGGTCGAGAAGGGATGTATAGCATATTTGGCCTATATTCAAGATTCTAGTGCGGAGTTCCTTCCATGGATTCAGTACCAATTGTGTGTATGTTTCTAAAGATGTTTCCTATAGATCTGTCAGGGATGCCACCCGACAGAGATATCGACTTCTGTATTGACTTGGCTCTGCGCACTCAGCCCATTCCTATTCTACCATACCATATGGCCCCACCTGAGTTGAAGGAACTGAAGGAGTAGTTGCAGGATTTTCTTGATAAGGGATTCATTAGACCTAGTGTCTCGCCCTGGGTGCACCAGTGTTGTTCTTGAAGAAGAAAAAGGATGGTTCGATGAGAATATGTGTAGATAATCGGCAGTTGAACAAAGTCACTATCAAGAACAAGTATCCGTTGCCGAGGATTGATGACTTATTTGGTCAGCTTCACGGTGCCAAAGTATTTTCGAAGATTGATTTGAGATCTGGCTACCATCAGTTGAAGATTAGGGCATCAGATGTCCCTAAGACAACTTTTCAGACTTGTTATGGGCATTATGAGTTCCTAGTGATGTTATTTGGTTTGACAAATACCCCAACAACATTTATGGATTTGATGAATAAGGTATTTAAGCCCTATTTGGATTTTTTTGTGATCGTCTTCATTGATGATAGTTTGATCTACTCCCCCAGTCGAAAGGAGCATGAGAAGCATCTTCGAATTGTACTTCAGACTCTGAGAGATAGTCAGTTATATGCCAATTTTTTAAAGTGTGAGTTTTGGTTGGGTGTAGTCATCTTTTTGGGGCATGTTGTATCTGCCGAGGGTATTAAAGTGGATCCTAAGAAGATTGAGGCAATTCAGAACTGGCTTAGACCTACTTCAGCTACAGAGATTCGGAGCTTCATGGGTTTGGCAGGTTATTATCGCCGGTTCATGGAGGAGTTTTCTTCCATCGCAACTCTATTGACTAGATTAACCTAGAAGGATGCCCTATTCAGGTTGTCCAATGAGTGTGAGTTGAGCTTTCAGAAGCTCAAGATTGCTTTGACTACAACCCAGTATTGGTGTTGCCCACGAGTTCAGGATCCTACACTGTATATTGTGATGCATCGTGTATTGGGCTTAGTTCGGTATTGATACAGGATGGCAGGGTGATTGCATATGCGTCTCGGCAGTTAAAGGTTCGTGAGAAGAATTACCCTATTCATGACTTAGAGTTTGCAATTATGTTCATGTATTGAAGATTTGGAGGCATTACCTCTATGGCGTGTCATGTGAGGTATTCACAGATCATCGGAGTCTACAGTATTTGTTTAAGCAAAAGGATCTCAACTTGAGGCAGCGAAGGTGGTGAGCTATTGAAGACTATGATATTACCATTTTGTACCATTCTGGGAAGGCCAATATGGTGGCCGATACCTTGAGTAGAAAGGTTGTGAGTATGGGTAGCCTTGCATATATTCCAATTGGTGAGAGACCGGTAGCATCAGATGTTCAGGACTTGGCCAATCAGTTCGTGCGGTTAGATGTTTCGGAGCCTAGTCAGGTTCTTACTTGCATGGTCTCTCGATCTTCTTTGTATGAGTGCATCATAGAGTGTCAGTATGACGACCCCAATTTGCTTGTCCTTAAGGATACGGTGCAGCACAGTGATGCCAAGAAGGTTTCTATTGGAGATGATGGGGTGCTGTGGATGAAGGGTCAGATTTGTATGCCCAATGTGGATGGGCTTCGTGAGTTGATTCTTAAGGAAGCCCACAGTTCGCGGTATTCCATTCATCCAGATGCCGCCAAGATGTATCAAGATTTGAGGCAGAATTATTGGTGGAGAAGGACAAAGAAAGATATAGTTGCGTATGTGGCTCAGTGTTTGAATTGCCTGCAAGTGAAGTACGAGCATCAGAGGCCTGGCGGTTTGATTCAGAGACTTGAGATTCCCCAGTGGAAGTGGAAGTGTATTACCATGTATTTCCGTTGTGGGCTCCCACAGACTTTGAAGAAATTTGACACAGTATAGGTCATTGTGGATACGTTGACCAAGTCAGCTAACTTCATTCCGGTGGCATCTACTTATTCTTCAGAGCGGCTGGCTGAGATATATATCTGCGAGATTGTTCATCTTCACGGTGTGCCAATGTCCATTATTTTTGGTAAGGGCACGCAGTTCATATCGCACTTCTGGGGGGATGTACAACTCGAGTTAGGCACACAGGTTGAGTTGAGTACAACATTTCACCCCAGATGGACGGACAATTCGAGTGCATCATTTAGATATTGGAGGATATGCTTCGTGCATGTGTTATGGATTTCGGGGGTTCTTGGGATCAGTTCTTGCCGCTTTCGGAATTTGCCTACAACATCTACCAATTGAGTATTCAGATGGCTCCTTATGATACCTTATATGGGAGGCGGTGTCATTCGCCAATTGGTTGGTTTAATCCGGGAGAGGCTCAGTTGTTGGGTAATGATTTAGTTCAGGATGTCTTGGAAAAGGTCAAGATGATTCAGTATCGACTTCATACAACACAGTCTAGGTAGAAGAGTTATGCTGACCGGAGAGTTCGTGATGTTGCATACATGGTTGGAGAGAGGGGTTTACTCCGGGTTTTACCCATGAAGGGTGTGATGAGGTTCGGGAAGAAGGGCAAGTTGAGCCCTAGGTATATCGGGCCCTTTTTACATCCTTAAGAGAGTTGGTGAGGTGGCCTAAAAGCTTGCACTGCCATATAGCTTATCAACAGTTCACTCTGTATTCCATGTTTCCATTCTCCGTAAGTATCACGGTGATCCGTCCTATGTATTAGATTTCAGCTCAGTCTAATTGGACAAGGACTTGACTTATGAGGCGGAGCCGGTGGCCATTCTGGCGCGGCAGGTCCGAATGTTGAGGTCTAGTAGTTATCCTTCTATTAGGGTGCTGTGAAGAGGTCAACCGATCGAGACAGCTATGTGGGAGTCTGAGTCCAATATGCAGAGTAAATACCAACACCTTTTCACCAGTCCAGGTACCTTTCTATGTCTGTTCGAGGACAAACATTTGTTTTAGAGATGGAGAATGTGATGACCCGATATGTCATTTTGAGTTCTACTCCTCATTTTCATGTTTAGAGACCTTGATTAGCTTAGTTTAGTATTTCTCGATTTGTGTGCGCAGTCCGTATCTTTTTCGAAAAGTTTTTATGTGAAAAATTAAAGAAAACATGAATTTTAGCTTTAAAAATGACTTGAGTTGACTACGGTCAATATTTTGTGTAAACGACTCTGGATTGCTATTTTGACAATCCGTGTGGGTCCGTATCATAATATTGGACTTGGGCATATGCCCGAAATTGAATTCGGAAGTCCCTAACTTGATTTGTTAAAAACTAGTAACTTGAAGGTTTAAAGATTTCTTAGGTTTGACTGTAGGTTGACTTTATTGCTACTGGGTTCGAATATCGGTTCTGGAATTTGGTATAAGTTTATTTTACTATTTAAATTTTTTGCGAAACTTGGTGCAAAACAGAGTTGATTTGATAGGATTCGGACGCTCGGTTCTAAATTTGAAAGTTCTTAAGTTTCTTTAAAAGTTTCATGCATTTTGATGTCCGATTCGTAGTTCTAGGTGTTATTTTAGTGTTTTGATCACGCGAGCGAGTTCGTATAATATTATTACACTTGTGTGCATGTTTTGTTTGGATCCTGAGGGGCTCAGATGAGTTTCGAATAGGCTACAAGTCATTTTTGGACTTAGGAGATAGTTGGTTTCAGCTGTATCCGGTGTCTGAGGCCTTGTGCTTCGCGATCATGAAGGGGAAACTGGGATAGGGGCAGAGTTCTTCTATGCGAACGCGAAGCAGTGGAGGGATTACCCTTCACGAACGCGACCGTTCATACGCGAACGCGATGAGTTAAGGGGGATTCTGGGGGAGGCAGGTGTTTACTCTACGCGAAGGCGAGCCTAGGCTCACGAACGCGAAGGCCATTTTGGCCGCTATGCTTCACGATAGCGTCAGGTGTCTCGCGTACGCGATGAACAAACGCCCAGTCTTTTAAACTTTAAAAAATCGGGATTCATCTCATTTTTCACCATTTTCAAGTTTGAGCTCGGCCTTGAGGTGATCTTGAAGAGGTTTTTCACCCCAAATTCATAGGTTAATAGATTTTAACTTGTTTTCTTACATTTTCATAAACATCCATTGATTTTAACCTTTAATCTATGCTTTTTCATGGTAGAAATTAGGGATTTCGGTAGAAATCGGGAATTTTGAGAAATTGAGATTTAGACCTCAAATTGAGGTCAAATTTCGAAACTAATCACATAACCGGGTTCGGGGGTGAATGAGTAATTGAGTTTTGGTCCGAATCTCGGGTTTTGACCAAGCGAGTCCGATGTTGACTTTTTTCAAAATCTTTAAAGAATGAATCTTTTTCACTCATGAGTAGTTTCTAAAGCTTGTTTTGGATTATTTGAACTATATTTGGTTAGATTTGGTTGGTTTGGTTACAGAGTGAGGTAAGTGTCGTGGTTTACCTTGATTTGAGATATTAGGACTTGTTGATCTATTTCCTACGCGTTTTATGTGTGGGGACAATGTATATGTGAGGTGACGAGTACCTATGCGTTGCCATTAGGTTAAAGCATGCAGGTGAAAATTATTTCTTTGTATTACATTATTTTGTTAATTATGATATCCATGCTTAGGTTAGATTATTACTTCTTTATTTACGCATTTTGTATTTACTATGTATTTCAAGAATGTTGAATATTTTGGAAGTTGAAGTTTGATATCATGGCATCATATTTGAAGTGAAATTATTCCCCGCTTTGTTTTATTATTCAGATTTATATTGTTGCTTGGTGAGGAAGAGAAAAAAGCACGAAGGGTGTTGTCGTGTCTCATTTGCATTCATTATCATATATTATGAGATTTGAGAGTAAAAGAACGTAGGTTGATGTCGTGCCATTATATTCATGCTATTACATGGTGATGACGAAAGTAAAAGCACGAAGGGTGATGCCGTGGCATTTTCATATCATTGTTTTATTTGATTTTCGGTTTTGGTAATTTACTTGGTTATATTGTTGCTTAATTCGGAAGATGTTATTTCGTGATTTCGTACTTGCGGCTTTTATGATATTTTCCCCTTTCGCATGTCCCCTCCCAGTTAATACTCTATCATTCTTCTTGCTATTTTACTGCTTTACATATACTTGTACAGGGTTTTTACGTAGGTGTCTTGTCATAGCCTCGTCACTACCTCGTCGAGGTTAGGCTCGATACTTACGGAGTACATTGGGTCGGTTGTACTCATACTACACTTCTGCACTTCTTGTGCAGATACTAGTATCAGTCCCAACGGTGCTTAGAGGTGCGTCGACTTGGATAACTTTCATACGGAGACTTGAGGTAGATCTGCTGGCGTTCGCAAACCTTGAAGACCCCTTCATTTTCCTACTTTTATTGTTTATCTCTTTTGAATAGTTGTATTCATTTCAGACTATATTTGTAGACTTCTAGTTGCTTGTGTACTCGTGATTCCAGATTTCTGGGAGTAGTTAGCATCACATGATTTATATTCGCACTGTGTTAGATTTGACATTTATTTCTTGTTGAATACCACTATTTTGTTTTCAACTGTTAAAATTTGGTTAATTATTTATTTCGCGTCGGCTTGCCTAGCAAGTGGATGTTAGGCGCCATTACGACCCCGAGGTTCGGATTTCGGGTCGTGATATTTGTTTCATATTTGAGATCATTTAGAGCAGATTTGGGATGGTTTGATCGAAGTTGAAGTTGCAAATTCGAAGAACTCTTTGTTAAAATAACTCAGAAAAAGTATACCAATCTGGTAGACTTCGATGAACAACTTAATAGATAGAGAAAATATAGCATTAACTCTACCAACTCGGTAGAGAAATACCTGAAGAACAGAAGTATGATAATCCGATAGACTTCAATGAAGAACTTAACAGATAGATAGAGTAATAATAGTATCAACTCTATCAATTCGGTAGAGAAATCCTAAAGAGCAAAAGTATGACAATCTGGTGTCATACCTCCTTTTTTCGGGGAGAGGAATTTTTTTAATTAAAGTGACATTATTTGAAATGAGATTATTTTATTTATTTTTAAGAGTCGCCACTCAGAATTATATAATTAACGATGTTCCGAGTCACCAAATTTGAAATTCCAATTCAAGAAAGTTTGACTCTATTTATGGTCTGCGAACTCAGAAGATCGGGTAAGGGATTCTGTTAATCCGGGAGAAGGTATGAGGCATTCTCGGATTCCGTGGTTTTATCACGGTCGCTTAACAAATTACACTTGGCTTAATTGTCTGATTATTAGATATTTTAAACATATTGTGCATTTTTACCCTTTTACCGCTTTTATTATACATTATAGGCACTTATAGAATTTATTTAAACAAGTCACGATGTCGCGCATTTATTATTTTTGTACACATCGCAAATCACGTCACGTGAAACGTGCCCGTGATTCACAACTTTTTTATTTTAATTATTTGAAGTTGGGTCAAGTCGCGTGAACACGCACTTGAGTTTGAAATTATGTATCATGACTATGCCACGTGAACCGTACTCATAGTCACAATGATTTATTAATAAATACGCCTAAAGCAAACTACGAATGTTCATAAGTAAATTATTTTTCCTAAATTTGAGGTCAAGTGCAAAGGTCTAAAAATTATGGAATGATTTTGTTCTAGAAGCGTACGTGAGTACATGAATTATTGGCGCATGAATCTTTGACAAGAGCTAAATGCTAATTGGAGCTAATTGCCAACACATATAAAAGGACAAAATAATTGAAGGAAATTCGACTTGCCATCTTAAATTGTTTAAGGAATTCACGTGAAGTAAACGATATTGGTTTGGCCTCCTCTTAATTACTTAATTCAAACACAGATTAGAACACAGATAATAGTCTTAAGGGGTCAAGTTCAGCTAAGTATTTCGGCCAGACCTCCAACAAGTCTTGGTAGATACGAATGGGTCGCGATTTGAGGCCCAACACGTGGCCTCTTGAGAAGGCCACCCACCCAGTAAACTGTTAAGGCCTTTGTGGACCTGAAGATCGCTCAGCTAAATGAATTGCAAGGAATTAGAGTTTTATCAACTCCAAACCCATGCATTAGGCTTAACATGGCCAACTGCTGAGTCCGAATGATAAATATCAACAAGGTCTTACACATCAAATTCAAGTTTAAGCACGACGATTGCAATTTACGAAATCAGTACTTCTCATATTTAAACCATAGTGTAAAAGAATCATGAAGATAAATACTCGTACTCTAACTCTACTAACTCATTACATGAAATCAACCATTCAATTAATTACAATTAGTTTACTTTACAAATTTAATACTACTGTAGACAATCGTTGTTACAGACTTAATCTCAAATGAATCATCATACCATTGATCAATTTTATAGAAGAGTTTAAACTGGAAGGATATTTAATTAGATTAAACTATTACGCTAATAGCCACCTTCAATCCTGTTAATATCCAGATCTATTGGTTTAGTTCATGGCTTGGTGCTGATACCTTTTAAACTTCAAAACAACCTGAAAATCTCCACTTCAAACTCTATTTTCATTGAGCAGTACTCATATTTCAGTATATTAACACATTAATCTTTAAAAAAATCACAGACATTTCCCCAATGTGTTGTTATGTAGAATATTCCTACAGTTGTATTCTGTTATTTCTCTTCTTTTTTGACCCTCTTATTTCTGTTTATTACTTCCTCACCCTCACATATGACCTGCTCTTCTTTTTTTTTTTTACAATTCAGTCCCTTTTTCTTTTTTCTAGAAGCTTTTAAATTAGTTACAAGAAAGATTTCTTCAAATTTTAAATTCCCTTAGCACCCCTTAGACTTTTAGTAAGTACAAACAACAGTAACAAACGAACTCCAACCAATTTAAAAATCAAAACAGAGCAAATAACATTCAAAAAATCAAGTAATTCTAATGATTAATCCTGATTCAAACATGCGACTAACATGATTCAAGATCAATTAGCCTACCAGTTAACTATCATGCAATTAAACTAACTAAAAAAAATGAATCTCCTAATATGCGAACACACAAACAGTCGAACTAAAATAATATACAAATGCAAAAAAGTTAATTTGAACCAGAGAATAGGGGAGGAAGACTGGATAAGAACTAAAATCAACAAATAAAAGGAAAAAGAGGGGAAGACATACCTAATGAGTTTCAACATATTGACAAAATGATTCCGGCAAGCCGGAGAAAGCAGAAAAGGTCAATTGGAGAGCATCTTGCCGGTTAACGACCCGTTGACCAAAATCCGATTATCTCGGAATGAACTAAAACCAACATCAATCGATTACTCTCGTCAAGAACAATCGGTCAACGTAGGTTTTGAGTTAAAATGACTTGTCTTTGAGAAGAAATCAAGAGAAGACAGATTAGGATTTTTGGGTCAATCTTGGATCTACTAAATGATGAGTTTGGGATGGAATTGGAGGGAGATAATGATGGATTTGGATTAAATAAATCTTGAGTATTGTAGGGTGATAATTTGGTGGTGTTTGAAGACGGGTCGCCACCGTGGGCGATTTACGGTGACGGCGAGGTAGAGAGTGAAAGAGATGAAGAAATGGGAGGGGGGGTCATTTCGGACAGTTATATGGGGAATGGAGATTAGTTTTCAGCAGTTTGATCATGACCAAGGAACGACTGATATTTCTTGTAGTGAAACGCTGTCGTTTAGATTTAGAGGGGAATGGACCGATTTTGTGTGTGGGTACTTGGCTGGCACGCGTTTAAGTTGGGCCAGACAAAAATAGCCCAAATTCAATCCAAACCAAACCAAATGGCCTCCTTCTACTTATTTCATTTCCAATATTAGTCCACATTGATGACGATAATAGCCATGAACAACCATCAACGATAAGCTTTGATAACGAAGAGCTCTACAGAACAAATTAAGGGATCGACTAGTCGATTGGTAATACCAGAATCTGAAATTGAACAATAATTAGGTCCTCGACAACTTGTAAGTTGGTTGCCAGGAATGGGAAGTGCACCAACAGTCATGCAAACAACGACAATGAATAATTCTCAACCACCGGGGAGGGGAATTACTACAATTCCACTAGAAATCTCAATCCCACAGGAATTAGGAATGACAACTGCAGCGCGCAAACTGACATACTCAACAGAAGTACCAGCTAGATCTATGGCAGAGGTGGTCAAAGGCAATCGAATGAAGGACCAAGGAATGCAATTGATGCTCTACCCACCGGTGATCAAGGATGGAGTGAAACTGGTTGAATTGAACCTAAATGAAGTGGAGAGCCAATGCCATCAATGGAAAAATGCCCTAATTGGCTATGTAATCGGGGGAAATCCAAAATTCAAAGAGATGCTCAAGTTTGTCTATGGAGTATGGAATTCAGTGGCTACACCGAAGGTACTATTACATGACAATGGCTATTTTATCTTTAGATTTGAATCTATAGAGGATAAAAACATGATTATCCAAAATGGCCCGTATACATTCAATAACAGACCCATGGTTTTGAAAGATTGGACTCCAGAATTCAACATAAGGAACGAATCTATGCGAAATGTTCCCATATGGGTGATGTTACTAGGTTTACCAATACAACTCTAGGCCGAAAAAAATCTAGGTACGCTAGTGAGCTACATTGGAAAGCCTTTGTGCACCGATAAGCTCACAACTCATTGTGATAGAATCTCTTATTCTAGAGTACTCATAGAGGTTGATGTCACTCAACCCCTACCTGATGTTCTTCCTGTTATTATGGCGGATGGTAAGATTTGGAATCAAGATATAGAATATGAGTGGAAGCCTATGTTCTGTTAAGAATGTAACCAATTTGGCCACATGACTGAGAAATGCCAAAGAAAACATCCACAACAGGTGCAACCAAAAAAGAAGCAGAACAAAAGAAAGAAGAAGGAGCAATGGGAAAGGAAGACAAAGGCTGTAGAACCGAGTGATACAGTTGAAACAACTTCAGTAGCCCCTGAAAACACTAAGCCTCCTGAGACAACTTCAGTTGAAAAACCAACAGAAGAAACACCAGAGGTTCAGATACAAATACAGCTATCAAACAGAGGAAAACAAGTTGTCATTCATCATGGTTCAAAGAAAAAAGGTGGACATCATATTGACATATAAGATATTGCCAGGAGGAATCAATTTGCTCCACTAAGGATACTTGAGAGAGCACAACCTGAGCAAGAAGTCATAAGGGTAGATCAATTGGTAGATAAAGAAATCAAGGCAATCAAAACACCTCCACTATGATATTCAGCTCTTGGAACATAAGGGGGCTGAACAAACCCCACAAACAAAAAGAGTTTAAATTATTTTTACTTAACAATAAGATAGATATGGTGCGATGTTTTGAAACCAAAGTGAAACAGTCAAAGGCTGCAGTGATACAAAAGAAGCTTGGAGCAGGATGGAAATTTGTAGATAACTACTCCTCACCACCAAAGGGAAGAATCTGGATTGGTTGGAAATCAGTGAATGTAACAGTCTCAGTGATTCAATCCTCTAGCCAACTCACTCACTGTCATATCCAGGATAGAAATACAAATTTCTACTGCTATGGAACCTTTGTTTATGGATTATATACCACTGCTCACAGGAAGTGCTGATACCAATTTTGCTCTCATATTTTCTCAAACAGTATATATATTTTCAAAATATCACTTTGTGTCATTACTTAGTTTAAAAGTATTTTCTATAATTTTTCATAAATTTTAAAGCTCAAAAATTAATTTCTTTCTACATTTTATTATATAAATATCTAATAATTATCCTTTAAAATTATTTTGGGATGACTTAAGTACCTAAAATTATTATTTGCATCCATAATATATATTTCAAATATTTTCACTTTATTTTATAATTACAGTGGTAATTTAAGCTATTTGCACAATTTTGGAGGCATAACTTATATTTTGCATTTGTCATTTTGGTCAAGGTCAAAATAATATTTTACATTTTTTGTAATCTCCTACTATTATTTTAAAGAATTAATTTGCATAAATATAATTTTTATATATTTATTTAATTATTTTTTATTAAATTATTTCCCTTTTAATCTCCTATTTAAAAATTAGCCCAATTCTAGGCTAATTTTCGGACCAATCTTGGCCCAAATCCTAAGCCCTCACACTCTCCGCTCTCAGCATCCCAAACCATCCCGTCCCTTTAATGAACCCGGATGGGACCCATTTTAAACGATCCGCCCCACCCCCCTTTCGATCTTGGTCGTTGATTTCAAATGATCAACGACCCATAATAATCCCCTACCTCTCCTTATAACTCCTCAAACCCAAACCCTAACTTCAATTTACCCGTCCGCTGTCACCAAATCCTCTCGAAGATTCTCTTCTCCTCACAAACCCTAACTGTCGCCTCCCCAATCTTCTCCAAATCCGAGTAAATCATGGATTCCCTCTGTGATTTATTTGCCTTTTACGCGTTATCGCGTTGTTACTTGCAAGATTATGGTGTTACTTGGTACTTTCCTAAATATGGCACGTCTGATTCTACACTGTGTGAGTCCGATTTTGTTTGGATTTCTGCTGATTTACACTTTCCCTAAAATACTAGGGTTTACCATATTTCTCTCTGAAATCGATTTCAAATTAATTTGCTTGTTGTCTTCTCTTATTCGTTGCTTAATTTACTCTGTTTTCTTATGTGCTTGCTCGATTTTTGACTGCTATTTAAACCCCTCCCCATTCCCTTTTGAGGCAGACCGGGAATCGCTAGACTTTCATTAAAAATTAGAGTTATTACTCTATTATTCTCTTATTCTCTTGTTCTATACTCTGATTCTTGGCCGGCTGAAAGCCAAGGCTACCGGATTTCGATTTTTCAACTTTTCTTGGTGTGAGTACTGCCCGGGGTTCATTCGAAGCCCTTAGGAACTCTGACGCACTAAAATTCTGGGTTCTCGCTCTTTGATTAATATTCAAAGTATTGTGGAGTTGGTTCTTTCCTTTTGTTTGTTTTTGTCAACTGATAACTGGTAAGTCTTTTGGCATTTACAATTTTGTTCTACTGTGTTCACGATTTGCATACTCTTACCTTTGAAATTCGTGACCTAATGTGTTCTGGGCTATTTCTGTGTACAACTTTGTTAGTTTTGCACTTGTCTTGAACCTCTTTAGCATTTGATTTTAAATAAATCTACCAGTTATGAGATAGGTTATTTGAATATGTTTCACCTAAATAATTTAGACCCTCTTAAGCTTAATGTATTGATACCTGAATGTCCATATTTGCTATTTAACATGAGTTTGTTTTTCCTACTCTGTTCTGCATTCCTGTAATGACTAACTCGCATTTGTAATATGTTCACTATTAACTATGATCCGCTCCCCTGCTAGTTTTGACACTTCATCATGTATTTGTTTGCTGAATCTCATATCCCTTTGTGATTATTTGAACCTTTAGAGTAACTATCTCAACTTGTATTTTCTTACCATGTTTGATACTGTTTAGCTTCATGATGTAAGTTAACATGTCTGTCTTTTGATATTGTGATGGATACTTAACATGATTTGGCCCACCTAGGTTCTAATACTTCAAGTTAATGCTCTACTTCAGACTCGTTTAGTATTATGCACCTTCGTATGTCAATCTTGTAATGTCAGAAACTTTGATGCCCTTGTCTTTCGCAAAATAATGTTTTCTGCCCAATATGCTAAGTGTTTGAATTTGTGATAACAACCTGCTCTTTGAGTTTTGTGATTCTCTTTGCTTGTATGTTACCCTTGTCATGTCTGCTTTCTAAAAAATAGAAATGCACCTCTTCAAATTCTGCCCTCTTGATCACTATTCGCTCACTCTTATTTGTTACCTACAATATTCTGAATATATCACTCTTGGCCGGCTAAAAGCCAAGGCCACTAAGACTTCTCTATTAACCACCCTAGTGTAAGCACTACTCGAGGTCCATTTGAGACCCTTGTGAACTCTGACACACTAGGTCTTGGTCCTTAGTCACTCCCTCAATCTCAAACTATTCTTATTCACTCTACTTCCCCTTGTTATGTGTTGTGTACTTGAATTGACTGATTTAAATGGTGCAACACTTGGTTCTATGGTTGAGTAAACTGGTTCTGGACTCTTCTATGGATCCCTGAGTCGTGTATCGAATGTGGCTCTTTGTTGAAGGCCTAAGTATGATGTGTAAGAGCTATTGAAGGCCCAGGCAATGCTGGGTATTTATTTTATTTGGGCATGTTGCGGGCCTCTTATCACTGTTATGTAATATTTGTTAATTTACTCATTATTAGGCCTGTAATAATCTTTGTATAAACATTTGGGGTTGTTAGTAAAAGGGAATGTGATAGATTTTAATATTCACATATGATGGGTAAATAACATGCCTATAAGACTTAATGATGTGTTTGCTATATGTGTCGTTCACTCTCTATGTACACTATAGAAATTATGCCATTAGGTGAAACACACACTCACACTACTTGCCTACTAGAAAAGCATGAGCTCAAATGCTTCAATTATCCTTGTTGCTACATGTTATTAGAAAACATGCCCATAGGAAATAAATATCGTTAAAATTTCCTTCAATTTGCATTGCTACATCATATATACTAGAAATCACGCCTATAGGATTTGGATCACTTCATTTGCTACTGTATCGCACTGATCACTAGAAATCATGCCTATAGGATTTTGATCATTTCATTTTCTATTGTATCGCACTGTTCACTAGAAACTATGCCTATAGGACTAAGTACAACAATAAAATGAGTTCCAAGCGTCAGCTGTTAGAGAACCTGCCCATAGGGTATAATTACTCGTTTTATATCAATGATAAACCTCTAAAAATTATTTACTGCTTGTTTATGCCACTGTCATCAAGCATAAGTAATTATGGGCTCCCCCTAATGGTCTTCATTACTCCTTACTGTGTAAGTCACCTAGACTCAACAAGGTTAATAACTGAAAACCTGTAATCTTAATAATCAGCGTGTATAATCCTTTCTATGAGCAGTGCCTGGCCTCTGAAGCTGCTTTTGTGCTTCGATGCCTTGTCACATAGAAATCATGTCTATAGGGCTTATGTTTCTTAATTCGGAATTGCCTAACATGAAAACTTGTCTTGCGTGCATTTGTTGTTTAAGTGTGGAGGCAAACTTGAGCCCTTAATTGTCCATACTTGAAGTCCAATGTGTTTTTGTATGTCGCCTAGTTTTGACATTTCTGAGCAGCCTAAGTAAGGTCTAGAACTACCCAAATAAAGGTCCAAAACCTCCTGGACCATATGTATGGGACATGTAGTGCACGCATAGGGTACGACCTATAATTGAATTAGAACGCTTTTAGGTAACAACTTTAACATAGTAATCGGGTAGCAGGAGATGATAGTCTGTGCCAGCTGAATAATATTAGTAACACCCCATCTTGAGGGAGTTACGAAGTATTATTTATGTTGCACAGGGTGATCCTTTAGGCTAAATGACTTATGACCCCCCTCTTCTTTGTATGTCGTTATTAGATCTAAATAGTCGTATCCCTATATTCGTACTAGGATCTGTATTAATCATGTTGTAATAAATTTCTGTGACTTCTGAACTACTTGGTTTATTTGATCACCTAGCTTAATCATAATCCACATAATCTTAAGTTCAGCGGGGACCCACAATTGTGGACCTCGAGGAGTACCTAACACCTTTTCTTTGAGGTACCTTAAGCCCTTACCCGATCTTTGGTGACGTAGATTAGTCAAACCGAGTTATTTTCAAATAGGTACCCTAACGCACCTTAAAAATCGTTAGGTGGTGACTCTCCTCTTTTAATACTTCCTTTAAAAGAGTTGTCACACGTCGAAACCCGCTTTTTGCGAGAAAATGGGGGCGCGACAGGAAGCCTCTGTGGGATCAACTTAAGGCCATTCATGCGAAGACAAATGGCCCATGGATCATTATTGGAGACTTCAACAGTATACTATCAGTAGGGGACATGATAAATAGAGATCCAGTACACCAACAAGAATTGATAGACTTCCAACAATGTATTGAAGACATTGGAGTAGGGCAAATCACCAAACGAGGTTATCAACTCTCCTGGAACAATAAGAGGGATGCAGATGAAAGATTTACATCCACATTGACTGGAATTTTGGCAACCCTGATTGGTTCCAGACATATACAGGGATTGAAGCAGTGTACCTGCTTCCAAGAGTCTCAGACCACTCCCCAATTATGCTGAATACAATATTTAACAGACCTAAATTCAGGAGACCCTTCAGACTCCTAACAGTGCTTCTACAACAGGAAAATTATAGAGAAACAGTCAGAACAGTTTGGACACAACAAAGTCAGGGCCATACTATATTCAAGATATGCAGGAAGCTGAAGCTGCTGGAAATCCAAACTAGGAACATTCACAAGGAATTCTCTTTCATTGATAACAAGCTAGAAAATCTAAGGAACAAGATGGTGCCAGTTCAGAGGGCCTTAAATGATGACCACTTCAACCCAGCAATCATAGAGGAGGAAACACTGACACTTACACTGATTGAAAAATATGATGCAATATAAGAAAGAGTACTTAGGCAAAAATCAAGAGCTATATGGATTGCACAAGGGGATTCAAACTCCAAGTACTTTCATACCTATTTAAAATCTAGACAAGCAAGGAAGAGATTATCTTACATCTACAATGAGCAAAATGCTAGACTAACTGAGCAAGATCAGATCCAGAATAAGTTCATCAGCTTTTTCAAGAAGCTACTGGGGGAAGCAACTCCTATATTGCCTGGTTTGGATATCAACATTGCTAGGGATGGTCCTACTTTGACCCTAGTCCAACAACAATCAATGATAAACCCTATGCCAAAAGAAGAAATCCTGCAAGCAGTAATGGAGCTACCAGATGATAAAGCACCAGGATTAGATGGTTATCCGACTGAATTTTATAAGACATTCTGGTCGATTATAGGGGAGGGGGTGACAAAATCTACCCAACAATTCTTTGAACCAGGCAAGATACTCAAAGAAATAAACTGCACCACTGTCACACTGATCCCTTAGGTGGATCGCCCAACATATATGAAAGAATTCAGGCCAATTGCATGTTGCTCTACTCTGTAAAAGATTATTGCTAGGATCCTAACTAAGAGGTTAAAAGCAACAGTGGATTACCTTGTTGAACCAGCTCAATCTGCCTTCATAGAGGGGAGGAACATTTTAGACAATCTCATATTGGCACATGAGTTGGTGAAGGGATACACAAGAAAATCAGTATCCCCAAGATGCATCATAAAGGTTGACATTAGAAAAGCCTATGGCTCGGTAGAATGGAGCTTCCTGAAGCAACTACTGATTGAGTTTGGGATTCCACATAAGATGGTGTGTCTGATCATGGAGTGTGTAACCACAGTAAGCTATACACTGCTGATTAATGGTGGTATGACAACTAGCTTCCAAGCAAAGAAAGGTCTAAGGCAAGGGGATCATATGTCACCATACCTCTTTGTGTTTGTAACAGAATACCTAAATAGAGCATTAAAGCAGTTACAAAGTGTCCAAAATTTCAACTATTATCATAAATGCTCTAAGCAACACATCACTCATATCTGTTTTGCTGATGACCTGCTACTGTGTTGTAGAGCAGACGAAATTTCAATGCAACTCCTGATGAAATACTTTGAACACTTCTCATCTGTATCATGACTTAAAGCTAATATGGAGAAGAGCTCCCTGTACATTGCTGGAGTCACAACTGAATTCAGACAATAACTCTTAGCTGAACTCCACTTCTCCCTTGGCAGCCTTCCTTTCAAATACCTAGGAGTACCATTATCTGCTACAAAACTGACTATCAACCAATGTATGCCTTTGGTGGAAAAAATTATGGCAAGGGTCAGATGTTGGTCCTCTAAATTTCTATCCTATGCAGGAAGACTTCAATTGATAAAAAGTGTTTTGTTTGAGATTCAAACCTACTGGGCTCAGATCTTTCTACTTCCAAAAAAAGTAGTTAAACTTGTCACAACAGTCTGCAGGAACTTCCTCTGGCATGGCACAAATGAGAATGTGAACATAGCACTCATTGCCTAGGAAACACAATGCCAACCAAGATCTACTGGTGGACTGAATATTCTCAATTTTACCCTGTGGAGTAGAGCTGCAATATTGAAGCTGTTGTGGATAATTTCTCAAAAAAAAGATACACTTTGGGTCCAATGGATACAACATCAATACATAAAGGGCAAAGACTTAAAGGAAACAAAAACACCAAGACAAGCAAGCTCGGTGGTTAGAAAGATATTTGAGGCTAGACAATGGCTAGCACCTAATATAGATAGAATATAGACTTATGCACCATATGCCAAATTCAGCATTAAGAAAGCCTATATGGACAATCTCCCTCAATATCCAAAAGTCTATTGAAAAAGCTTGATTCTCAGTAAAGGCATGATACCAAAGCATCAATTCATTCTGTGGATGGCTCTTCAACAAAGACTGGCAACAATAGATATAATACAACAATGGGGAATACAAGTGCAGAGTGAATATGTGCTATGCTCAACAGATGCAGAGGAAATACTCACTCACCTGTTCTTTGAGTGCAGCTATTCCAAGACTATATGGCATAAACTACTTCAATGGATAGGAATGCAGAGGCAAGTGAGATCATGGAATGAAGAACTAGCATGACTGGCAAACATAACAAGAAGCAAACACCCAAGAGCTGTCATCATTGCCTTCATATTTGCAGCCACAGTCTACCATGTTTGGATGGAAAGAAACAGTAGAAGATTTCAACAATTGAAGAAAATAACTACAGAAAGACTGAAAGAAATAGCTCTACAATTACATATTGTAGGACAACGATACTCCAAATGGCAGAATAAATTAGATAGATTGAGAGGTTACCCAGACTAGGAGTAGCTACCAGTAAATCCTTGTCTCTACAACTGATACCCTCCCTAGAAGGTGAGCAGTTATAGAGCTTGGAACTGGAAGTAGCTAGTTTAGCGAGAGTTTTCATAGTTATTCTTGTATGATCCTGTCTCTAGAGTCCAGTGAGCAGGTGTGCTTGTAAATAATTATACTTGGTTGAATAAAAAATTTTCATTTAACCCAAAAAAAACATTAATCCACTTAAATCAAATTGAATCTAAATGCAAACTAGGCCTAATTAGCCTTTAACTAACTCAAAATAATTAAAATTAAACTAATAACCTAGCCAAAAATGCAAAAGACACAACTAGTGTAATTTTATTATTATTTTTAATTTTTATTATTATTAATTTTCGTTTAAAGATACTACTACGTGCAATTAAAGGCTAATGATGCAATCAAAATCTAGGAAAAATTCAATGAACAAAAAATAATTATGATTGGCTTTAAAACATTACTAATGATGCAATGTGGGAAAATAATCTATTAATGCAATAAAATGCAATCAAATAAACCAACAAAATTCCTAAAAGTTCTACGAAAAGCACTTAAAACTATTTTTGACTTTTTAGGAGCGATTTTATATGTCGAGCAAAAATTACGTGCTCACATCCAATAAATTTCGATGAATAATTTAATTCGATAGAAAAACCCTTGAAAAGAAGAGTTTTTGTTTTTTTCATATTTTGGGGACATTCCCCTAAGATCATCCCCACAAAGTCTCTTTTGTGTCAATCATCCCTTTTTATCATTGTAGTCACCCAATCATTCTTCATAATTCCGAAAAACTTTGTCAATAATTGGGTTGGGTGTATCACATATGAAATAGTTGAAATTAACGTAGCGTAAAATAGAAACCATCAAAATTTACCTATTAATAATTGCTTGCCAGGCGACCTGACGTTCCTTTAGTTCCAAGCTTAATGTTTTAAGGTGCAAAGTTATCAACACTAGAGTTGAATATGATATTTAATTACATTCGAATCTCTAAGGAAGTGAAAAAATATCATTCTGAAATTCAAAGTTAAGTTCCATGCAAATTCTAAAGTAATTCTAATATGTCATAAAAAAATTTATTCATGAAAATAAACATTATTGTATTTATCGAAAACTAGAATCAGACAATGCATATATACATATAAACACAAATACAAATAGTATATAAGATGATTTAATTGTACGAATATTAAACTCTTTTATCTTGTACGAATTATAATACTTTGTACGAATTATAATACTAGCCACAAATACTAACATTAGCATTTATCTTGTCAAGGGACGCTTAGTCGCTTCTGAACAACCTGAAATAAGAGAGAACTTACCATTAATTCTTAAAACTTAAAGGTAGGTCTTTGCACATTTATCAAAAAGCGTCAAGGGGTTCTTGTGATCAACTAATCTTTTTTAATAGATAGAGTGTTAGGCAGACCCTACGAGTTATGACAAAACCATATCCTTCCTAATAAAGTGCAATACTCAAACTAATCTAAAGTGCATCTATACCTATAAAGTTCACATTAAAGTTGCTGAAATATTAAACAATTTTCAACATTATTACCGGCTCAGTCTTTTTGCTTCTATAAATACTTCTATGCTTTAGTCTTTCCTCCATATCCAGTCTAGTTCCTCGCTGAAAAATGATTAACTGTGGTTCAAGAAAGCACTTCTTTTTATTTATTTATATTATAGCCATATTTATTCCAAAATTAATCTTGGCTCAAAACTGTGGGTGTGCGGAAGGTTTGTGCTGCAGCAGATGGGGTTATTGTGGCACTGGAAATGCATATTGTGGTCAAGGCTGTAAAGGGGGGCCTTGTTTTATTACAGAAAACTATGGAATTTCATCAGTTTCTCAAATTGTTTCTGAACCATTTTTCAATGGAATTGCTAATCAAGCTGCTCCAAACTGTGAAGGCAAAGGATTTTACACAAGATCTGCCTTTCTTGAAGCTCTCAGGTCTTATCCTCTATTTGCAACTGCTGGTTCTTCTGATGATAATAAGCGTGAAATTGCTGCTTTCTTTGCTCATGTTACCCATGAGACTGGACGTGAGTCTTTTTCCTTACAACCTTCTCCTGTTTGTTACCTCTTTTTAATTTAAGTTTGTATATACTAATAGCGGAAAAGAAATTAATACTATGATATCACATAATTAATGCAGCGGTGGATCTACTGAATAAGCTGTGGTTTCATCTGAACCAAGCTTTGGCTTGACTTATTGATACATAGGATTTGAACTTATGATCTACAGCTATTTTTGAACCTCTTTGTTACTACTTGAGGGGAGTCAACAACTTGCACATAATAAAAAAAAAACAAAGAGATCATTTTTTTTGGGGAAAAAAAAAAGAGATCATTTATATATGAACGATGTAACTTTTTTTAAAAGGGATTCGATTGAATCCTCTTGCCAACACATATATAGCTCTGACACTGGTTGTAATAGGTCATTTATTATGTCATGCAGATCTATACTGGCCATAAAAGTTACATAGACTTAATTTTTAAGTGACTTGATTGTATAAACTGTTCGTTACAATCTTGTATACTATGGCACACATTTTCACGACTACATGACAACTTCCATATAACATTATATAGCAATTTTACGCAACTCACACTACAGTTTCTTTTTCTTTTTTCACTTTATGCAGAAATGTGCTATAGAAATGAGATAAATGGTGCATCTAGGGACTATTGTGACGAGACAAATAAAGAGTACCCTTGTGTCCTCGGCAAGAAATATTACGGCCGTGGACCGATACAATTGTCATGGAATTTCAACTATGGACCGGCGGGGAAAGACATCGGATTCGATGGCGTAAACGACCCCGATATCGTGGCTAGAGACAGTCTCATAGCATTCAAAACTGCGTTTTGGTATTGGATGAATAATTGCCATTCTCTCATAACTTCTGGCCATGGTTTCGGGGCGACTATTCGAGCCATTAATGGTCCGCTTGAGTGTAATGGTGGAAATCCAGAGCCTGTTGCCAGAAGGATTCAATATTACACTGAGTATTGTCAGCAACTTGGTGTAGATACTGGGAATAATCTCACTTGTTAGGAGTCTTGAAAAAGGTTAAGTTTTCAGGATATGATATATATATGTTAATTCTATGGTGACTGAATTAGTAAAGACTAGAAAATGGAAATTTAGTCGGTTTATTCCTATATAAGGAATTGTAATGTAATGCAAATTTCATTTAAGAGCGAATTAAAGGAAATTACTATATGAGTTTGATTCAGTACAAAACATGTGCTCACGTCCCAACTGGATACACCCATCTTCATGGTCATAAGTGTTATCAAAGACAAAAAAAGCAAAAACATTTTAAGATCTGTTGGGGTTTTAAGTTCAAAGCGCATTTAAAACGTTGGTTTTAATGAAGAAAGGCGAGAAAAACTACAAAACTAATATCTATAAGCGTGTATTAACAAAGAAATTGAAGAAAATTTACGATTAAGTGAAATATCAATTGCTTAGTGTTAACTCTTCAGGATTACGACGCTCATTAGCAAAGAAAAATATGCCTTAGTACCTTGCTGACAATACTGTCCACTAAGCGAGGCGAAGTAATCAACATGTTTTGAGCCGCGCTTCAGCCTTATGGGCACTTTTAGCGCACCTTTGATAATACGGATAGTGATGAGATTCATCTTTGAGATGCAAGTACAGCACTAACCGTTTTGATCATTATGACATCTTGAATTTGCAGAGTAATTCTCTCGAAAAAAAAGAAATAAGAAACGAATCTTCATCATTTTCATCACCATTGGTTTTGAGCGTTATACACAAATTCAGTAATACTTCATTTAGTTTTCTGAGTTACTATATATATCAAAGTTTCACGTACTATTTTTCAAAACAAAAGCACAAGTTAATGAGCAAGATTTAAGAAATTAAATCCTGCCATGAAAAAAACAAAAAAAGAAGAAAGAATAAATGAAGTAACCAGTCTTCATGCTATTAAAATACATGAAACAATAGACAAATTTGTCATTCATTATTTGAGATCTTTATTAATTTCAACCAACAACTAAAGAAAATTTCAATAGAACAATTGTTCTTATTATGTATATATTATGTATAGTCACATACTCCTAATTATGTTGTAAAATTTTTCTAATAGCTCCAGCTTGAGAATTGCTAATAGCCGCCTCCTCAACCTCGCAAATACAATGTTCATTCTGGCAAAATGGGGTCGCGCCACGGCAAAAATCAAAGCAATCTTTAGCTGTTTTGCATGGTTCACCTATGAATACCGAACCTTCCACACTCTGTAAGCCTATAAAAGTCAAATTTTTATCATAAAATACTACAAATTTTTATATTTAAGTAAAGATAACACAAAAATACCAAACGCATGTAAAATATAATGTCACTAGACAAATAGTACCATTTTATAGGCCATCTTATAGCAAAGCCAGGTTAGAAGAAATATGGTAAGTTGCAGCTCCTAACCCAAACTAGTTTAGATTGCCTTGTCCTTTGTTTGGTTACTAAGTTTGGGATAAGTTTTTCCATGATTAAAAATAGTACCGGGATAACTTATATCTATCAGAGAGTGGAATAGTAATTTAAAGATAAGTTATTCAGGATGAAGCAGTAAAATTGACAACCCAAAGATTAATGCAACATACCAAACAATAAGTAAAAAATAAAACCAGGATAATTAATCCCAGCATAACTAATCGCGGGATAACTTGTGTTCAAACCAAATGACCCGACATAGTACTATTTAAACCTGGATCTAATCTATATGCACTTATTATTATGAGGACATACAAGCCTTTAACTAGAACAAAATATTCTTCTAAAACATCAAATTTAGTGCAAACTATACCAAAAACAAATAAACTTTAATATCAAACTTGGTATACTGTAGGGATAATCTTGCAACCATTTGATAGATCATATCCTGAAAATAATCTTAAAAAGGTTTTGATATGCCTTTGCCTAAAGAAGTCCCTGAAATCATAGATCTTTAGGAATAATGCTGTGTGAACATGAATTTTTACTCAGAATCCAAACATTAAATACAAAATATTAATTTTATGTTAAGCATACAAACATATCTGCAACTTTGATTTCCATTTGAATGAGAGTAAAGTGGGAGAAATACCTATTGTGATAAGCATCACACAAACCATGGAAAACAAAGTGATGGACGATATCTTCCTCATTGCCATGTTGAAAAGTGTAGAACAAATTCGTGACTAGTTGAAACTTACAAAAATACCTATCCCTTTTTTTGCTATATGTAGTTTTGAGGACCGTTCCAATTTAAAGTTAATAAAATCTGAAATGACTTTAAGAAGAATGGCAAGTAATTTGTTTACGATAATATGAGGAAGTAAGAAATCAATTTGGTTTCCATAGTACGACACAACCATTTTCCTAATAGTGATGAAGCAATATCTAGTTACAGGTGCAATTATAATATAATCACTAGCATATTTAACTTACTAAAATAAAGAAAAGGAAAAAAAAAGTCAAAAGATGTGTAGACTAATGAATTTTTACTGTAAAATAAGACGGATTACATGAGTGTGAAAATCTCTTTTAGTCAAAATATAAGAGTTTCCTTTTGTGAAGATTTTTTAACCAAGTGTATTTTGTTTTTGAGAACATCTACAAGTGTTTTCTGACTTTATTTTTTGTCGATAATAGTTTTAGAATACAATTTTTAATCTTAATTTCTTTTGGTTAATCAATATATATGTATATATTATTTTATACAAATTTTTATATTGCTTTTGCAATTTCCTAATTTTCCACTCAAAATAATTGTAGAAAGATAGAGTAACGTGCTGGGCTTGAGTTAACATACTTTGAATCAAATGTATTATAGTTGATACTCTCATTTAGCTGAACCTCTAACCGGATGCAAATTTTAAGCAAGTTTTCAATTACTATCCAATGTGTCACGACCCAAAATCCACTATAGGTCGTGATGGCGCCTAACGCCGCCTTCAGGCAAGCCAACAGTAATTTATCCATTTAATTACTCATTTTATTACTTTCGAAATAATAGTTTTTAATAATGAAGGAGATTTATATTTACCCGTAAAACGGTACAATTAAATTTGTTCGTGGTTTCTAGACAAGTGAATTAATTTGATCCAAAAAATAATGAAATAACTGATGAAATATAAAATATTCTGCCTTAAAATGTAGATGAAATGACAGAGCTGACGAGTCCGGGAACAGGGTTTCCGGGCACAATAATGATGAGATCAAAGAGCGAGAAGGCAAAATTGTATTAAAATTCTGTATAGAATGTAGTGTAAGTTAACCAGAAAATTTGTCTCCCTTGCAATGATCATTTAGCTTATTATTTATAGCTATGAAGAAGGTACTAGGGTCGTGCCCTTCTTTAATGTCAATTATGAGGAGCATTGATGAAGACGTAACTGTGAACATAAATGCCAAATTTTTTATAACGGGCCGTTGCTTTTAATGCTGTGGAATATTTCTCATTGAATACTACCGGGTGCAGAGTATTCAATACCTTCATAAACGTTATCTTTTCCGGTGACACACGGGATAACTGCGTCCGATTTTTCGTCCTCCCGGCTTAGGTTCTACGCGTCCCCTTCTTGGGTGGCCACGTGCCATAACATATTTTATCTAATACAGATAGCTCCCTGCTTTCCGGTGACATAACTTTGTGTTACCGAAAAGTTGGTAGAAATATTCTTTTGGCGGGAATTACTATAATTCCTTTTGAAGGCAACTGAAGGCTGATTAGACGCCTGTCTCTACACAATTAATGCCCCGAACACGCGTCTTCCCATGATTTAGCACGGCTTTTGTCGGTTACCGAGGTAATCTTAGCCAAGGATTTAGCTGCCAAAACTTTACTTATACGTATTAACTTCCCCCCTTGTACTCCAACCTCCTTCATCTTATTTCGCCTACTGAGTCTTCATTTTCTTCAAATAGAAAAAATCCTTTATCTTTTTCGATGGCTTCCTCCTCAAAACATATTGGTTCTTCGAAAGGCAAAAATAAAACCGACGACTTTGTCTCTCCAACCGTAGACTCCATCATACCAAAAAGACTCAATACCGCAAAGGATTTTGAGGAGAAACTCCCTTCTGCTAACTCTCGTACATGGGTTGTTAGCAGGTACCCTTCCTCCATTTGTCCTTTCAGTATTCCTGCTGTGAAGGAAGATTGTCTTTGCCATGAATTGGATATCATCGCTTCCGGTCTATCAGAGTGAGTGACCCTTCCCAAGGAAGGTTTTACATACTTTTACACGTATCCCTTTACTTTGGGTGCGTTTTCTTTGAGTGGAGAGCTTGATTCTATGATTACGGAATTTTGCCTCCGCTATCAGGTGTGTTTGGCAAAGGTAAGTCCTTAAGTGTGGAGGACGGTTTCTTGTCTTCGACGCTTGTGCCAAGAAACTGGAGAGGAGCTAACATTAGCTCACATGATGAAGCTATACTCCCCCAAGATTTTTCGGGAGGGGGCGGGGGTATGATAAATCTCTGCAAACGAGGTCACCATGCTTTGTTGACTATCATGGATGATGATAATTACTGTGGGTGGACGGAATGGTTCATCGCGGTTGCCACTAGCAGTATTATTCCAACAACGGCTTCATACTTTCCGGCAGCTTGGAACCGCGCTCGTAACATCTCTAATATTCCTTCTTTCATTAACACATATTCTATGGCCGTGTTTTCATTCTTCGTATGTTTCAACAACTAGATGGGTCCCACAGGTGGTGAAAGTATTAGACCGGTGGGTTCAGAAAATTTTGGACATCACAATGCCCAAAACTCGCTTGTGGAAAGAGCTCTCCCCGAAATACGGGTGGAAGGCCAAAAATCATGGTAATTTGAACTTACCTCGCTTCCATCTTTCTCTGCTTTGCATATCGATTGAACCTTTCTGGCTTGTTTATGAAATTAGGTTTACCTACGAGCTCTGTTACTATCCCCGAGGAGGATGCTTTGGCTGATCCCGCTGATACAGCGAGGCTATTTCAGGAAGCTCTCACTCGAACATGTATCTCTGGGTATGTTTCGGGTGTAACCACATCTTCACGGAGTCCTCAGCCAGAAGATAAGCAACCAAAGAGAAGACGTTTCTACATGGTTAGGGAGAATAATAAGCGGGCGGAGACTGCTATCCCCGAGCTATCTCCGGTGGCGATGACGCCTGATCCTCCTTCCGGGCCGGTCATAGACACTGTGATGATTGATGACGATGAAGAAGCTAGTGATGAGGGAGCTTCTCTTTATAGAAGGCGATGACCCTTATCATCTCAATAGGATGCTCAACCTGTTGAGACATTCATACCAACCGAGGATGATGTCTCGGCACTTTGGGGAGAATTTGATTTGACAGATAATGCTAACTCCCGTTCTTGGGCCTCAATTATTGTGACCGGTACTGCAAGGCAGAGTACCAAGTCCTTGCTGTCTTCAGTTGGCGAGTACCCAACATCCAGTGCTGCTTTTAACATATATGTTTCTCATTCTTCTACCCCATCAGCTTTATCACCACCTTCTCCAACACCAGCAACTACTACATCTCTTCCATCTTAATCCATTCTTCCACCAGCAACATCATCTCCAGCTGCCATACCTGACCATGAAGAAGGCGTTCCTCTTCCACAGTCCCCAGTTCATGAAAATTTGGGGCAAAATTATGCTGCCCCTTCTGAAGATCCTCAGAGGAGGATGAATGTTACTCTTTTGGTCTGTACCGGGTGCAATCATCTTTCCCGGCCGGTGGGTCTTGCTAACTATCTGAAGACTTTGGCTTCAAAGAAGGATTGGGAAAAGATTCAAACACTCTCGGGAGAGTGTTTGTTGAACAATGCTATGCATAACGCCACAAAGTTACGTTTCTTTCTTCCTCTGTTATTTCTCCTACTTGAATGAATGTATTTTAAGTTTTACCTCTTTTTGTTTTGCAGGCCAACTTTCTTGCTTCTAAGGGCCTTCAAAGGCTGATTCGTGAGAAAGAAGGACTTACTTCTAAACGGGATCAGCTTTTGGTGGAACGAGACCAAACCATTCTCCATTTCTCAGAACTGGAAACCAGAGCCACCAAGGCCGTCATTTTGGAAGCTCGTTTGCAGCAAATCGAGCAAGAAGTGATAACCCTCAGCCAAGAAGTTGGCCCGCTGAGGGCTAGATTTGATGAAGCCAAGGCTAAATGGGCTGAAGTCCAAGACGCTATTCTTGCTGCAACCGAGTGCGAGGCTGCTGTTACTGGGAGGGTAACTAACTTTGAAGCAACCTTGAACTCCAAAGTCGAAGAGCTTGCTGCCGCAGGGGCGAAACATGCCCAGCTAGAAGAGAAGTATAGGAAAACTATCGAGTTAACAGGCTCTTTAGTTCAACTATTCGCGAGCTTGATAAGGCACGCGAGATTGAGTTAGCCACTAAGACTGGCCTTCCATCGAGGTCCGATATATTTGGCCCATCTGGTTCTAGTTCCGAATTTTCGGGAACTGAAGAAGAATCAGAGGGCGACGATTTTGAAGATCAGACTGGGGAAAATCTCGAGCCATCGGTGGAACCGTCTACCACTCCTGGGGACGCGGACACTTCTCTTTCTCCTGGGCCCGGAAGTACTGCAGTTTAGCTTTATTTGTCTTGTCCTGTTTTGTATTTCTTTTGGCATGTTCTTGTAAATGAAGACATACTTTTGCCGAAATGTTTGTTTGAGTCTTACTTTTGCTTGAATATTCGTGCAAGTTTTTTAACCCTTGTATTCTTTTAAGGATTTGGTGCATGTTTTTCTGTTCACATTTTTTTGTATGTGGTCTCGGATGCATTTTCTTCGAACTTTGTTTCCGAGAATTATCCTTTTTACGTGAGGTTTTCAATAAGTATTTGCGCAAGTTTGCTTTTTGCGTCCTTTTCATATGCAGCTTCGGGTGTATTTTTCCCCAATAGCATTTTTTATCCCGGGCATAAATTCTTTCGGAACCAGCCCTTTAACGTGAAGGTTTTTATAAGTATTTGTGCAAGTTTGCCTTTTGAGTTATTTTCATATGCGGCTTCGAGTGTATTTTTCCCCGATAGCATTTTTTATTCCAGGCATAAATTCTTCCGGAACCAAACCTTTAACGTGAGAGTTTTTATAAGAGAGGGCACTCTTATGTTTACGGTGCTCTTGAAAAAGACGTCTCATGTTCATTACGGCACTAACATTTGAAGTACTTGTTTAACTTTCAAATGAAAAAGTTAGTTCATCGTTTAAACAAGAAACAAGATAAAAGCAAAAGGATTTCATTTTATTCCTTTTATTTCAAAAAATACATAAGCATCTTGCTATGCAAAAAGAAATTGCCATTATATGTGGCTTTCTTGTACAACTTGTTTCTACGAGGCTGGTTGTGTAGTCCCCGGTCCCAATGAAGCATTTTTTTTCCGAATTTTCATTCCTGATTGATGTGGCAGTCATTGTTACCGTATCCTCATATTATTCCCCCAGTGTTCGAAGGTGGAGAGTGCGAATTGGAACACTGGAAGTCTTGCACCCTCGAAGGCTCCACCAATGAATTGCTAGGTAATCCTCCACTCAGAAACATACTTTGATTCCCCTTAGGAATCCATGCTATCGAGCGAAAGAATACCTAACAGTCCTCTAGTGGTTTGTGCTCGTAAACGGTCGGGTAACCTCTGCTCGGCAGCAAACTTAACTTCCCGGTGGGAATTTGATATCGAAGCAAAGATTATCTAATCATCTCCGAGTGGAAACTTATTTGTTTGCCTTGTTATCAAAGTTCTTATCACTGATGTCTTCGTAGTATGCTTTGTGTCGCTGCCTCGTTAAAAACCTTTCCAGAAAAACTCAATTGGGACAAAAACTAAACGAAGGGAAAAAAGTGCAGCACATACTTTCCGTTTGACTGTTATTCGTCAGCAGTAATATCTTTGGAGGTGAGCCACGTTCTAGTTGTTGGGCAACTTGTCTCCGTTCTGGTTCTCCAACTCGTACAATCATTTCCCATTGATAGCTGAAGACCGGTAAGGGTCTTCCCATGTTGAGCCTAACTTGCCCGCATTGAGTTCCCGGGTGTTTTGAGTTACCTTCCTCAAGACCAAGTCTCCTACTCTAAAATATCAGAGGTTGGATCTTTGATTATAATATCGCTCCATTCTTTGTTTCTGAGCTGCCATTCTTATATGTGCTAAGTCCCTACGCTCCTCGAGTAGCTCCAAGTTGATTAGCATTGCTTTGTTGTTCGATTCTTCGTCCGTATGGAAATACCTTAAGGTTGATTCCCCTACTTCCACTGGTATCAAAGCTTCTATGTCGTACAGAAGAGAAAAAGGGGTTTCACCTGTGCTTGACTTGGCCGTTGTTTGGTAGGCCCATAGAACCCCAGGTAATTCTTCGGGCCAGTTGCCTTTTGTCACTTCCAACCTTTTCTTGAGATTTTGAATAATTACTTTGTTAGTTGATTCTTCTTGACCATTTGCGCTCGGATGATAAGGTGAAGAGGTGACACCAGTCGTGCATTTACTTTATCTTCAAATCTTCAAGGAACTTTGTAACTTTTGCGCCGATAAACTGCAGCATGTTGTCGTATGCAATCTTCTTTGGTATTCCAAACTTACAAATTATATTTTCCCATAGGAAGTCAACCACTTCGCATTCTCCGATCTTCTGATAAGGACCTACTTCCATCCATTCAGAAAAATAGTCAGTCAAAATTAAAAGAAACCTTACCTTTCCAGGAGCCGGTGGTAGCGATCTGATAATGTCCATCCCCCATTTCATGAACGGCCACGGGGACAAAACCGAATGTAGGGGTTTTGTCGGTTGATGTAATAGTGGTGCGTAGCGTTGGCATGTATCACATTTTCGTACGAAGTCTTTGGCATCTTGTTCCATACGGGACCAGTAA
Organism: Nicotiana tomentosiformis; assembly: GCF_000390325.3. Taxonomy (NCBI): domain Eukaryota; kingdom Viridiplantae; phylum Streptophyta; class Magnoliopsida; order Solanales; family Solanaceae; genus Nicotiana; species Nicotiana tomentosiformis. Next base: position 98,340,039 of record NC_090817.1, on the reverse strand, counting down.
TATCCTACCCGAACTAATTTTAGCACCAAAGCATCTGCACCCGAGTGGTTGCCGCATATCCCTTCATGGACTTCTCTCATGACATAGCTAGCTTCTGATGCTCCTAAGCATCGAGCCAACGGGCCTCGAAAGGATTTTTTGTACAATTGGACTTTCTTGAAGCTATATCGTGCAACTTTGGTGCCTAACACTCTTGATGCTTTGGGGTATTCAGGCAACTTTCTATGCTTAAGATAATCGATTATTTAGTTTCTCCAATCCCAGACCAAACTAGTCGAATTCACCTCTTAGAAACCATTTGTGTCCAAGGCTGAGTTCATCAGTTGTTCTACCGTCCCTGATTCCGATCCCTGGATTTCTATAGATGAGCCCAAATTTGCCAATACATCTGCTTTCGTGTTATCTTCCCTCAGGATATGAGTAATTGACCACTCCCAGAATTGCACCAATAAAGCCTGAACCTTTACCACGTATTGTTTCATACATTCCTCTTTGGTGTCAAAAATTCTGTAGACCTGATTTACCACCAACTACGAATCACATTTGATTTCGATGACTTCGAAGTCAAGCCCCCAGGCCAATTCGAGCCCTTCAATCAAAGCTTTGTATTTCATTTCATTGTTTGTTAAAAGAATCGTTCTGATGGCTTGTCTTAAGGTTTCCCCCGAAGGCGTGACCAAGACTATTCCGAGCCCGGACCCTTTTACGTTTGAAGCTCCGTCCATAAATAAGGTCCAAACTCCCGATGTCAATTCTGACACCATTATTACCTCCTTGGCTGCCAGAGGCGATAGTCCCGGACTAAAATTAGCCACGAAGTAAGGCAAGACTTGCGACTTAATTGCAGTCCTTGGTTTATATTCTATATCAAATTCGCTCATTTTGACAGCACATTTGGCCAATCTACCCAAGAGCTCGGGTTTATGGAGAATATTCCTCAAAAGGTAAAGTTGTCACCACAGCTATCGGGTGGCATTTGAAGTAGGGCCTCAGATTTTGAGTGGCGACTCTGAGAGCTAAAGCCAGCTTTTCTAGATGTGGGTTGCGAGTTTCTGCTCCCGTTAAAATTTTGCTAACATAATAAATGGGAGATTGCATACCTTTATCCTCTCAGACTAAAACTGCACTTACCGCAACTTCTGAAACCGTGAGGTAGACTAGCAATGTTTCACCTTCTTTTGGTTTTGAGAGTAACGGAGGGCTTGGCAAATATTTCTTCAACTCCTTCAAGGCTTTCTGACACTCCGATTTCCATTCGAAATTGTTTTTCATTTTTAGTAGTGCGAAGAAGCAATGACATTTTTCCGATGATCGGAAAATGAACCTGCTCAAAGCTGCCAATCTCCCTGTGAGCCTATGGACTTCTTTTATGTTAGACAATTGATCTGGGATGTCCTCTATGGCCTTGATTTTGTCGGGATTTACCTCAATTCCACTTTGTGAGACTAGGAATCCTAGGAACTTACCCGAACTGACCCCGAAAGCACACTTCACGGGGTTAAGCTTCGTATTATGTTCCCTCAGGATGTCGAATGTTTCTTGCAAATGCTTCAGGTGGTCACCTGCATTCAAAGACTTAACTAGCATATCGTCTATATATACTTCCATAGTTTTTCCAATTTGTTTTTCGAACATCTTATTCACGAGCTGTTGATAAGTGGCTTCGGTATTTTTTAACCCGAAGGGCATCACATTATAACAATATGTACTAAACTTTCTCCTTGCCCGATCCTAAATATGTTGGCCTTTTGGGCTTGTACTTTTCTGGCACCGGCATGAGCTTTGATGAAAGAATCTGCGAGCATCTCAAAGAAATCTATGGAATTCTCCGGCAATAATGAATACCACGTTAAAGCTCCCCTCGTGAGAGTCTCACCAAATTTCTTTAGCAATACAGATTCAATTTTGTGAGGAGCCAAATCATTTCCTTTCACCGTTGTTGTGTAGGTAGTAATGTGCTCATATGGATCTGAAGTTCCATCATACATCGGGCATTTTAAACCGCTTCGGGATTAATTCTGGGGTTGCGCTCAGTTTATACGGTAATTGAATATACTTCTTCGAGTTTGGGCCTTTTAATACTGGTGGCGTGCCCGGTATTTGATCCATGCAGGTGTTTACTTCCTTCATGCACCTAAAAAGTTCATCCTTGAACGGATCGTTCGCATTGTTGAGATCAGATCTACTACCCCCAGCCCCGCTAACTTCGTCCCTGGGAGTGTTATTATCAACTCTCTATGTCGTCTGATTCGCGGGAACATCAGGAGGAACTGGATCTCGCTTGTTTGCATTATTTAAGGCATCTGAAAGCGTCTGTTTTAGTTCTGTCATAACATGATCCTGCCGCGTGAGATGGACTAGAATGATTACATGTTGCTCTTGCAGGACCCTTACTGCATACGCTACATGTTCCTCATCAGCATCATCAGGAGCTGCCTCTCGAATCTGTCGAGTGTACCGTCTGTCATGTACCGGTGTAGCGTCGTTCTCCTCATTGCGAGTGTCACTGATTGAATCCTCGAAATAAGGTTGCCCCCCTTGAATTTCAGGGTTGCGTGTGCCGTTAACAGTGTTATCTGCCATTTTTTGTGTTTTTTACTAAGACAAAGTAATTAAAACTCGTTAGTAAAAAAGGCAAGGATCAATTTAATTGCACGACTGTCTAGGCCCCACGGTGGGCGCCAAACTGTTTACCCGTAAAACGGTACAATTAAATTTGTTCGTGGTTTCTAGACATGTGAATTAATTTGATCCAAAAAATAGCGAAATAACTGACGAAATATAAAATACTCAACCTTAAAATGTAGATGAAATGACAGATCTAGCGAGTCTGAGAACAGGGTTTTCGGGCATAATAATGATGAGATCAAAGAGCGAGAAAGCAAAATTGTATTAAAATTCTGTATAGAATATAGTGTAAGTTAGCCAGAAAATTCGTTTCCCTTACAATGATCATTGAACTTATTAGTTATAGCTATGAAGAAGGCACTAGGGTCGTGCCCTTCTTTAATGTCAATTATGAGGAGCATTGATAAAGACGTAACGGTGGACATAAATGTCAAATTCTTTGTAACGGGTCGTTGCTCTTAATGATATGAAATTTTCCTCATTGAATGCTACCGGGTGCAGAGTATTCAATGCCTTCATGAACGTTATCATTTCCGGTGACACATGGGATAGCAACGTCCAGTTTTTCGTCCTCCCGGCTTAGGTTCCACGTGTCCACTTCTTGGGTGGCCACGTGCCATAACATATTTTACCTAATACAATTTACGCTCCTAAATCCACGGGGACGTACAACATATGTAGTTTATAAAAAAAGAATTGAAAGGCGTTAATGATGTACGAAACCATAAGCATCAACTAGTATAGCTCCAAGACCCGGTGTCACAAGTATATGGGCATTTTAATAATAATACAACATCTGTCCAGAATGTGAATTAGACATGATAAAGTAAATAGTACGATGGAGACTCAGTGGACTACGATGCGTAACCTGGAATGCTGATCAGATAAAGTCTCCTCTACAGGTGCGCCCACGTGCCAAGATGATTACCAGATGAACCTGTCAGATCCTGCACATTTAGTGCAAAAGTGCAGTATGAGTACATAAATCAATGCATACCCAGTAAGTATCTAGCCTAACCCCATAGAAGTAGTGACGAGGTATAGATATCGACACTTACTAGAGGTCAAATAAAATGATATAATAATTCATATCAGATATGAAGTGCACAACGATAGTGGGGTGAATCTGTAAATTACATAATCTTTCAAACATTTCTTTTAAAGTATGAATTTCTCGATCTAGTATCCTACCTTAACAGCTCAGAAAATACCAAGTGCCGATATCAAATAAATAAGGAATACCATATAAAATGCAGAGCATCAGTGGAAATATTATCTCGTGAATATTCGGAGTACTAGCGATATGACGCACGATTATGCTGAGGTTGATCGGCCCGATTCAGAATAATGTGTATACTACCGAGGGTCAAGCGGCACGAACCATATATGCATCTATTATACTGCCGAGGCATTCGGCCCACTCCATAAGAAAGAAAGAAAGTTATCGAATTACGAGACACGTGCTTACAACACAGTACATGGGTACAATAGTAAATATACCCCTTTACACTTATCAAATATCTTGGCAACAACTCAAGGTGATAAAACTCGGCCTAATATATTCATATGTTTCTAAATCAGTTTTATTTAAAATTTCAATTAATTAAGCTAGCAAAATGAGTCCAAACAATTCAAATATTACATGATAAAGTCCTAACTCTACCCAGACATAAACATGCTTTAGCCACGTATGGACTCTCGTCACCTCGTGCGTACGTAGTACCCACAACTAGTTGCACGTAACAATAAATATCACCTAGGGGTAGTTTTCCCCTTACAAGGTTAGACATGAGACTTACCTCGCTCCGAATTTCCATAATCGGCTCCAACGCCTCTCTAACACCTCAACTCAAGCCAAACGTCTCGAAACTAGTCAAACAACGTGTAATTCAATCGAAATATACTCCAATGCTTACAATTTAACCATTTATAAAAATTACCAACTCCGCTCGAAAAAGTCAATAAAATCAACCCTCGGGCCCACGTGCCCGTATTTCGAAAATTTTTGAAGATAAACTTTATTCATAACGCCACAAACTAAAATATATAATTTATTCCAAATTCCATGTCCAATTTCGTGGTCAAATTTTAAAAATACCAAATTCTAGGTTTTCTACCAAAATCCCACGCTTTCTACTAATTTTCATATTTACATCCTTATAAAATCTATGTATTTAACTTACAATAGGTGGGAATAACTTACCTTGCCATAAATGATGAAAATCTCCCTTTAAAGCTCTCCAAAAAATGCCCAAATCAAGAGAGAAAATGAGTGAAAAGAGCAAAACCCCATTTTTTAAACAATCTGCCCAGCCGACTTTCCTCACCTGCGGAACTCCTTGCGCGTCTGCGGCTCCGCTTCTGCGGAAGCTTCCTCGCAGATGCGACTTCCCCCAAAGTGCCAACTTTTTCAGCTTCTGCGGCCATCGAACCGTAGGTGCGCATCCGCTTCTGCGAAAATCCTCTGCATCTGTGGACTCCCAAGCTCAAGCACCACTCTGCACCTACGCAGCCATGACCGCACCTGCGGCTCCGCAGGTGCACTACAACACCCGCACCTGCGATCATCCAACTCCAGACCACTCTCGCTTCTGCGCTTCTCCATCCGCATCTACGAGACCGCAGGTGCGATAAATTCCTCGCACCTGTGAATCAAATCCAATCCCACTCCCTACCGCTTCTGCGACCTTGAGCCGCTTTTGCGGTCTCGCACGTGCGGCCATAACCTCGCAGGTGCAATCGCACCAAAAGCCTTAAGCTTCAGCAGTTCTTCCAAGTCCAAACTCGATGTGTTTCCAATCCAATTCGCACCTGAGGCCCTTGGGACCCCGTCCAAACATACCATCACATCCCACAATAGTATACGGACTTAGTTGAAACCTCAAACCACGTCAGACAATATCAAAATTACGAATCAATGATCGAAATCCTTCTTTAAACTTTTAAACTTTTAAACTTCCAAACTTCGGTGAACGCATCCGAACCATATCAAAACATTCTGGAATGACGCCAAACTTTGTGCACAAGTCATAATTCACAATACGAACCTATTTGAAGACTCGGAATCCCAAACGGACATCGACAACACCAAAAATTTATTTCAAATCAAACTTAAAAACTTCTTAAACTTCCAAAATGCCAACCTTGCATAATAGGCGTCGAAATGCTCCCGCACCACCCGATACTCGACCCGAATATACGCCCAAGTACGAAATCATCATATAAATCTATTGGAACCTTCAAATTCCAATTCCGAGGTCGTTTACTCAAAAATCAAACCTTAGTCAATTCTTCCAACTTAAAGCTTCTAAATTTAGAATTTTCTTTCCAAATCAACTCCGAAATTCAATTCTGACTACGCGTACAAGTCATAAAACATAAAGTGAAGCTACTCAAGGCTTCAAACCGACGAACGACGCGCTAGAGCTCAAAACGACCGATTAAGTCGTTACACAGTGTTTCCTCGATAATGAAAGAAAATTGATTAGTAAAAATTTAACCGACTAAATTTCATGTCTTTGGTGCTTGATAATTGTTATTCTTCGAGAAAGGGTAGAGAAAAGGGTAGGCCCTCAATATATTGTGGAATACTAGCAATTATTTTGTTCTTTAACGATGTGAAAATATTGCATATTTTGTCCTTGGCTACTATTTTCGCCTATAACTAACAGGTTTCTACCCAAATGCTAGCCTTATTCTTAGCTCTCTCTTCTTTTGAAGAAGTAATTTGTTCATAGTGTTCTCAACTCTTACCGATCAAGAGGCATCACAAGGGGCAGAGCTACGTGTAGCGGAGGTAAAATAGTTAAAAGAAAACAGTTATCTATTCATATTATTCATTAAAAATAGGTTGGATAATGAATTTTTTAAAAATGGGTCAAATATGGATAAGAATCATATTATCCATTTAGAAAATGGATAACCAATGGATAACTAATGTGTTTAACTTTTACATTTGTAAAACCTCAAATTGAGGGTTCCTTAAGTGTGAGAGATTAGGAATTCTCTTAAAAGTGATCATACTCAAGAAGTCATGGATAATATGGATATCCATTCCATATTATCCGCGAGTTAACTCTTTTTTTTATCCATATTAAATATGGGTAGGGTCAGATAATTTAACCGTATTAAATATGGGTAGGGTCGGATTATTTAACCGTTTTTGCATTACCAAATTTTTACCCGCCCATATCCGACCCGATCCGCGCATTTTTCACCCCCTGGCTACATGTAATAACGGAGGTTTGATTGAATCTCCTTTAATTTGACTCTCACAAGTGGGATTTGAAGAGGGTAATATATATATATACAGATCTTACTCTTATCTTTGTGCTGGTAAAGCGCCTGTTTTCGATAAACCCCAGGCTCAAGCCAAGTATAATCGCAAAAACACCGATGACGAGTTAGTCTTTGATCAATATAGGAGGTCAATATATAACCTTTGGAAAAATGCGAAAATTTGATATTGAAGAGAAATCTCTTCTATCCATAAACTGAAATTGAAGAGAAATCTTCATCATTATCACTCTGAAAATTTCAATAAACCAATTATTCCTGTGTATAATTACAGAGTCTTAATTATTCTGTAAAAGTTTTCTAATAGCTCCAGTTGAAGAAATGCTCATAGTCTCCTCCTGTTTATCGCAACTGCAATGTCCATTCTGGCAAAAGGGGATTGCGCCATGACCGCAAGAATTAAAGCAATCCCTAAATGTTGTGCATGGTTCACCAAACAAGACCGAACCTTCCACACTCTGCAAGCCTATAAACAAATATTAATTAATTTTTTGTTATAAAGTATTAAAAAATTTATGTTTAAGTAGAAAAATAATACAACTTTATAGGCCGGTTTAGAAAAAATGTGATAAGTTGCAATGTCTCAAATCCCAAACTATTTCGGATTTGCTCTATTAATTATATACTTGAAACTCCAAAAATTAAATTAATTTGTATTATGAAATACTTTTATGTTAAGAATTCAATTTCTTATTTAGGCATACAAACATATATAGAATTAGAATTTTCGTTTGATGAGAAAGTAAAAGAGGGAGAAATATATACCTATTGTGATAAGCATCAAACAAACCATGGAAAACAAAGTGATGGATCCCTTCCACATAGCCATATTGAAAACTGAAAAGTGTGCAACAAATTTTTGATGAGTTATAACTTGTATAAATACCTATCACTTTTCTTGCTATATATAGTTCTGAGAATCACAATTTAAGGTAAGTGCAATCTGAAATAAGTTTGAGAACAATGACAAGTAATTTATTTATGATAGATTGAGGAAGTTAGAAATTAATTTGGTTTCCATAAGGATACACCCACTTTCCTTGAAGTAATAAAGCAAAATTTAATAATAGGTCCAACTATAATCAATAATATACCAACTTACCAAAACAAAGAAAAGGAAAGAAAGAAAAAGTTCAAAATGTGTAGGCTAAAAATTTTCAGTGTAAAATGATAAGGATTGCATGATTATGAAAACCTTTTTGGACAAAATATATTGGGTACTTTATGTGAAGAAAATTTAGCCAAGTTTATTGTATTTTTTGAAAACTTTTAGAGTATTCTTTTTATTATATTTTCTCAAAAATAGTTTCAAAATTTGATTTTTAATTTTCATGTAACGACTCGACCGCTCGTTTTACTTTCTAGAACCATGTTCTCCTAAATAAGACTCCCCCGCATGTACTTTTACTGTTTTATGACTTGCGGGGATGGTTAGATCGGGTTTGGAAGGATTCGGATTGAAATCGGAACACTTAGTTCCTTATTATTGGCTAAAAAGGGTAAGTTTGACTTGGGTCAATATTTGTAGTAAACGACCTCGGAACCGAGATTTGGCAGCCCCAATAGGTTCGTATGATAAATTTGGACTTAGGCGTGTGTTCGGATCGGGTTTTGAATGACCCGGGAGCGTTTCGGCGCCTAAAGTTGAAAGTTGGCACGTTGAAAGTTTTAAAGTTCTTTAAATTTGGTTTGAAGTAGGTTTGGGTGTTATCGAGGTCGTTTGGGATTCCGAGCCTAGGAATAGCTCTGTATGGTTATTTAAGACTTGCACACAAAATTTGGTGTCATTCCGAGTAGTTTAAGTATGGTTCAGCGCGTTCGGAGTGAGTTGGAAGAACTTGAAGTTCAAAAGTTGATTTGATTTTATTTGGAGTGTAATACTTAGTCTTGATGTCATTTCACGTGTTCCGAGGGTTCGACCGAGTCTGTTTTATGATTTCGAACTTGTTGGTACGTTTCGACGAGGCCTCGGGTGCCTTGGATGCCATTTGGGCGATGCGCGGAACTCGATTGGACTTGGATGAAGTTGCTGAAGCAGCAGGGCTTCTGGTGCATTCGCACCTGCGAAGGATTGGCCGCAGGTGCGGCACTGCAGAAGCGGCTGGTTAGCCGCAGGTGCGAAATTGGGCTAAGTGAGCTGAGTCCGCAGGTGCAGACATGGAGGCGCAGATGCGCGACCGCAAAAGCGGTCAATGGTCCTCAAAAGCGGCCTTGAGCTGGAGGGGCAAGGGCACAGGTGCGAAGGCTCGACTGCATCTGCGAACCCGCAGATACGAAGAGGGCGCTGCAGAAGCGGAAGGAGGCCAGCTAGGGAGGCCGCATCTGCGATGCATTTTTCATAGATGCGGAGCCGCAGAAACGGAACCACTAGGAGGCAGTGAGGTTCATTTAAGATGGGACTTAGGCCATTTTGCTTCATGTATTTCAATTCTTGGGCGATGTTTGGATATTCTTAGAGAGGGGTTTTCACCTAGCTATTGAAGGTAAGTAATTCCTACCCAGTGTAAGTTAAATACATAGATTATGGGTATATTTAAATATGTAAAATTGTGAAAATTATGGGTTTAGTTGAAAAACTTAGGTTTTGATAAAAATGGGGATTAACCACGAAAATGATAATGGAATTGGGTAAAAATTATATATTTGAGTTCGTGAGGTTATGGGTAAGCATTATCTCGAAAATTTCAGGAATCCGGGCACGTGGGCCCGGGAGTGAATTTTAAGAATCTTCCAATTAGGGGTGGCTAATTACCCTAATAGTTAAATTATGAACTTTTGAGTATATAATGATTTATTTATATAATATTTGACTAGTTTTGGGTTGTTTGGCACCAAGTTGAGGATTTAATGCGTATTTGTGGACTGGAAGTGAGCTTGAGAACGAGGTAAATCTCTTGCCTAACCTTGTAAGAGGGAACTCATCCCCCTAAGTGTATTTTATTGTGTGTTACTTGTGTGAGGAGCTACGTACGTACTAAGTGACGAGAGTCCGTGCGTAGCTATATTTTCCACGAGATGTCTGGGTAGTCTTAGATTTACATCATGCTTTAATTGTACTGTCATATTTGTTGTGCATATTAATTATCTTAAATAGAGCTGAGACTAGAGATTTTAGTTGAAAACTTCCAAGTTAGATTTATTATTTTTGGGAAAGATTTGAAGAATACTTAATAACTTTGAGAAATCCATGTCCTCTCGCATCGCAAGTACTTCCGCGAGCGAGGTAAACTTCTCTATTCTCATGGGAGCAGGTCGTTCGCCTCGGCAGTATAATAGATGCATCTATGGTTCGTATCGTTCGACCCTCGACAGTGCATACAATATATTTTTTAATCGAGTCGTACGACCTCGGCATAAATCGTGCATGATAATACTCGGAGCCTGATTACACTTGATATTATTTTATGGCTTAAGAGGTTATAATTTATTTAATGATAGAAATTGCTTTGGGGTTAGTAAGTGTTTGGATAGAGATTTTGGAATTTATTATCAGTTAAGGAGTCATTTATTCATTGCTTGTTATTGTGTTATTATTATTATTTCTATATCCCATACATGTTTAGAATTTTCTGTATTTTATTGTTGGCCTATAGTAAGTGTCGATATCGACCCCTCGTCACTACTTCTTCGAGGTTAGACTGGATACTTACTGGGTACATGTTATTTATGTAATCACGCTACACTTCTGCACTAATCATGCAGGATTTGAGGCAGGTGCATTTGGTAGTCATCCCGGCTCGCACCCCTGATACTCCGAGAGTTAGTGGTGAGCTACTTTCCGAGTTCGTTCTGCAGCATCCGGAGTCTCTCTTTTGCATTTACTTTCTGTCTACTCTATTTCAGACATTAGTTTAGTGTTTTGTAAATTCTACTAGTAGCTCATACACTTGTGACACCAGGTCTTGAAATTATGCTAGTAGACATTTGATGGCTTTTGAATATTTATTTCACCACAATTGTTCTTATATTAGTTTACATTTTATTTTATTGAATGTTCCACCTCTTACTGACTTAATAAATAAAACTCAACTATTTCGAAGTTTTTAAAAGAATAAATACATGGCTAGTTCACTGTTGGCTTGTCTAGCGGCGATGTTAGGCGCCATCACGACCTATAGGTAAAATTGGGTCGTGACAACATGGTATCATAGCACTAGGTTCACATAGGTCTCACAAGTTATGAGCATGCCTAATAGAGTCTTGCCCGTACTTATTTTCGAGAGGCTATAGGGTGCTAGGAAACTACTCTTTCTTTATCTCCTACCATGCAGTTGATGTTGTGCTAAGTATCTTTCTCTTATTCTCTCACAGATGGTGAGAAAGCGTGCGGCAGATGTACCCGATCATGGAGGAGTTCCTCCCCCTGTTACTATAGGCAGGGGCAGAGGCCAAGGGAGGCCTCCAACTCGTGGTAGAGGACGAGGGCATCCCAGAGATTCTCCAGTTATGCCACTAGTGGATCCAGTATAGGATCCTATTATTAAGGAGCATGGCGAGGTGCCTGCAGCGGAGCCATCCCAATGGATTTCAAGTATGCGCCACTATTCCAGGATGTCATGGGTCGTATGCTGCAGTTAATGGATTCTATGACTCAGACTAGTTTATTTCCAGCGTACCCAGTCACATCTCAGGCGGGAGGGGGAGGACAGACCCCTACCGCTCAGGCTCTAGGGAATATAGTTGTTGTATATCATACCCTAGGTGCACTACCCGTGGGCGGATCCCAGCCAGTTATAGCAGCCATACCTGAGTCCAGACCAGCTGCGGCCGGCGAGCCGCAGAAGCTATTAGATAGATGAACCAGGCTACATCCTCCTGTCTTTGGAGGTGAGCGACATGAAGACCCCAAAGACTTTATTGATTGTTGCAGGGATAGACTGCACAACATGAGGATATTGGAGTCCCACGGGGTGGACTTTACCACTTTTCAGCTGGAGGGCAGGACCCGTAGGTGGTGGCAGTCATATATTCTCGGTAGGCCAGCAGGTTCTCCTCCCTTGACTTGGGACCAGTTCACACATATCTTTCTGGATAGGTATATTCCACCTTCTCATAGAGAAGGGTTACAGTTTCAGTTTGAGCAGCTCCAGCAGGGTCAGATGTCGGTGACCGACTATGAGGCGAGGTTCTCTGAGTTGTCTCGCCATGCACTTATGATACTTCCTACCGATGCAGAAAGGGTGTAGAGGTTTGTTGCAGGGTTACACTCTGGTATCCAAGACACCATTGCCCGAGAGGTTGAGATGGGGATTTCTTATCAGGTAGTTGTGGAGATAGCTCGGAGGATCGAGGGTGTTCGTCAGCGGAGCCGAGAGCAGGTGCCGAGGGGTAAGCAGTTCTGTTATTCTGGAGGGTTCAGTGGTGCTCCGTCTGGGGGCAGAGGTTAGTTGTGAGGGGTCAGTCTAGCAGGCCCACATATCCAGCACCGCCGCCTTCTCGGGGTGCTCTAGTGCGGCCCTATTTCAGAGCCATTCTAGAGAGCTCTTACCGCCCACCAGCTATTCAGGGCTCCTCCAGTGGGTATTCCGGCCATCATGTCCAGACTTCAGGTCATCATTCCACCATTCCGAGGGGTTATTACGAGTGCGGGAATCCTGGCCACATGAAGAGGTTTTATCCCAGACTTCAGGGCAAGGCAGTACAACACGGTCATCAACCTATGATTTCAGCACCAGCTATCGCACCTGTCGTCCGGTCGCCTAGAGGTGGAGGGCAGGTGGGTAGGGGCTGTCCCAGACGTAGAGTCCAGTCAGGTGGCGCTCCAGCTAGGTTCCATGTTTTCAGGCCAGACCAGATACAGTGGCCTCAGATGCCGTGATCACTGGTATTATTTCTATCTACGATAGGGATGCTTTGGTACTATTTGATCCATGGTCTACATATTTATATGTTTCATCTCTGTTTTCTCATTTCATGAGTGTTCTTCGCGAGTCCTTGAGAACTCTTGTAAATATGTCCATGCCAGTGGGTGATTCTATTGTGGTGTATCGGATCTATCGGTCTTGTATCGTGACTTTCTGTGGTTATGAGATTAGAGCGGATCTTCTGTTGCTCGATATGACCAACTTTGAGGTCATCCTTGGCATGGATTGGTTGTCTCCATATCACGCCATCCTTGATTGTCATGCCAAGACTGTTACCTTGGCAATGTCGGAGCTTCCTAGATTGGAGTGGAGGGTTCGTCTGCTAGTTCATCTAGTCGAGTTATCTCTTTTTTGAAGGCTCGACATATGGTCGAGAAGGGTTGTTTGGCCTATCTAGCTTATGTTCGGGATACTACTACAGAGTCTCCGACGATTGATTCAGTGCCCGTAGTCCGGGAGTTCTTCGATGTGTTTCCTTCTGATCTTCCAGGCATATCACCAAATTATGATATCGACTTCTGTATTGATTTGGCTCCAGGTACTCTGCCTATATCTATTCCACTGTACCGCATTGCTCCGAAAGAGTTGAAGGAGTTGAAATAACAACTTGAGGAGTTGCTAGCAAAGGGGTTCGTCAGATCGAGTGTGTCGCCTTGGGGTGCACCGGTGTTATTCGTGAAGAAGAAAGATGGGACTATGCGGATGTGCATTGACTACCGCCAGTTGAACAAAGTTACCATTAAGAACAAGTACCCGTTGCCATGCATTGATGATTTGTTTGACCAGTTACAGGGTGCCAGGGTGTTCTCTAAGATCGACATGAGATCGGAGTACCATTAGTTGAAGATTCGGGATTCAGATGTTCCGAAGACGGCATTCCGGACTAGATATGGCCACTATGAGTTTCTAGTGATGTCCTTCAGCTTGACTAACACCCCGGCGATATTTATGGATTTTATGAACCGGATGTTCAGGACGTATATTGATTCGTTTTTCATTGTCTTCATTGATGACATTTTGATCTACTCGCGTAGCATGTTGGACCACGAGCAGCATTTGAGAGTGGTGCTTCAGACCTTGCGGGAACAGAAGTTATATGCTAAGTTCTCTAAGTGTGAGTTTTGATTAAATTCTGTGGCATTCTTGGGGCATGTTGTATCAAGCGAGGGTATTAAGGTAGATCCCAAGAAGATCGAGGCAGTTCAGAGTTGGTCCCGTCCTACCACAATGACCGAGATCAGGAGCTTCTTGGGGTTAGCAGGTTATTATTGTTGGTTTGTGGAGGGCTTCTCATCTATTGCAGCACCTTTGACTAGATTGACCCATAAGGGTACTCCGTTTTGATGTTCCGATGATTGCGAGGTGAGCTTTCAGAAGCTTAAGACCGCCTTGACTTTAGCACCAGTGTTAGTGTTGTCTTCCGGTTTAGGGATGTATAATGTGTTTTGTGACGCTTCACGCATTGGCCTGGGTTTTGTATTGATGTAGAAGGGGCGAGTTATTGCATATGCTTCACGTCAGCTGAAGCCCCACGAGAAGAATTACCCTCTGTACGATTTGGAGTTGGCCACAATAGTTCATGCTCTTAAGATATTGAGGCATTATCTTTATGGGGTACCCTGTGAGGTTTACACCAATCATCGCAGCTTGCAGCATTTGTTCAAGTAGAGGGATCTCAACTTGAGGCAGCGCAGGTGGCTTGAGTTACTAAAAGATTATGATATTATCATCCGGGAAAGGCGAATGTGGTTGCAGATGCCTTGAGCAGAAAGGCGGAGAGTATGGGTTGTTTGGCATTCATTTCAGCAGAGGAGAGGCCATTAGCTTTGGACATTCAGTCCTTGGCTAACAGACTTGTGAGGTTGGATATTTTAGAGCCCAGTCGAGTTCTTGCATGTGTTGTCGCCCAGTCTTCACTATTCGAGCAGATCAAGGCTCACCAGTACGACGATCCGCACTTATTGGCTCTCAGAGAGATGGTGCTACAGGGTGGTGCCAAAGAGGTTACTATCAGTGAGGATGGTGTTATGCGACTCCAGGGTCATCTATGTGTCCCTAATGTTGATGGATTGAGGGAAAATATTCTAGAGGAGGCACACAATTATCGGTATTCTATTCATCCAGGTGCTACGAAGATGTATCGCAACCTGAGGCAACATTATTGGTAGCGGCGGATGAAGAAGGACATAGTTGAGTATGTAGCGAGGTGCCTAAATTGCCAACATGTTAAGTATGAGCATCAGAGGCCAGGTGGCCTACTCTAGTAGATGGTTATACCTGAGTGGAAATGGGAGCGCATTACTATGGATTTCGTAGTTGGGTTGCCGCAGACCTTGAAAAAGTTTGATGCAGTTTGGGTCATTGTCGATAGGTTGACCAAGTCGGCACACTTCATTCCGGTTGTGACCACGTATTCTTCAGAGAGATTGGCTCAAATTTACATTTAGGAGATTATTCGGTTGCATGGTGTGCCTATTTCCATTATATCATATAGAGGCCCTCAGTTTACCTCGCATTTCTGGAGGGCAATACAGAGTGAGTTAGGGATCCGAGTGGTGCTTAGCATAGCCTTTCATCCACAAACCGACGGGCAGTCAGAGCGGACGGTTCAGATCTTGGAGGATATGTACAGAGCATGTGTGATTGACTTCGGAGGGAAGCGACATCGATTGTTGCCTTTGGCCGAGTTTGCTTACAACAACAGTTATCAGTCCAGCATCGAGAAGGCTCCATTTGAGGCTCTATATGGTCGGCAATATCGTTCGCCCATCGGATGGTTTGAGCCCGGCAAGGATAAGTTATATGGTACTGATTTGGTGAATGATGCCTTGGAAAAGATAAAGTTGATTCAGGAGCGACTTTGCACAGCACAGTCCAGACAGAAGAGTTACGCGGATCATAAGGCGCTTGATTTATCATTAGTGGTGGGTGAGAAGGTTCTCTTAAAGGTCTCGGCGATGAATGGAATCATGAGGTTCGGGAAGAAGGGCAAGTTGAGTCCAAGGTTTATAGGTCCATTTGAGGTGTTTAGACGAGTTGGGGAGGTTGTTTATGAGCTTGCTTTACCTCCTAGTCTATTGGGAGTTCATCCGGTTTCCACGTGTCTATGCTTTAAAGATATCATGCCAATAGGTCGCATGTGTTAGACTACAACACGGTTCAGCTAGACGAGAGCCTGGAGACTTGGGAGACCGAGGAGGACATGCGGAGCAGATATCCACACTTATTCGTCACTCCAGGTACGATTCTAGACCAGTTCGAGGCCGAACGTTTGTTTAAGAGGTAGAGAATGTAACAACCCGATCGGTCATTTTACATTATAGAACCTCGTTCCCTTAAATAAGACTCCTCGTATATTCTTTTACTGTTTTATGACTTGCGGGGATGGTTAGTTCGGGTTTGGAAGGGTTTGGGTTGAAATCGGAACACTTAGTTCCTTATTATTGGCTAAAAGAGGTTAAGTTTGACTTGGGTCAACATTTATAGAAACCACCTCAGAACCGGGATTTGATGGTCTCAATAGGTTCGTATGATAATTTTGGACTTAGGCGTGTGCTCGGATCAGGTTTTGGATGACCCGGGAGCGTTTCGGTGCCTAAAGTTGAAAGTTGGCGCATTGAAGGTTTTAAAGTTCTTTAAATTTGGTTTGAAGTAGCTTTTGGTGTTATCGCGGTTCGTTTGAGATTCTAAGCCTAGGAATAGCTCCGTATGGTGATTTCAGACTTGCACGCAAAATTTGGTATCATTTCGAGTAGTTTAAGTATCCTTCGGAGTGAGTTGGAAGAACTTGAAGTTCATAAGTTGATTTGATTTTATTTGGAGTGTAATCATTAGTTTTGATGTTATTTTCACGTGTTCTGAGGGTTTGAGCGAGTCCGTTTTATGATTTCGAACTTGTTGGTATGTTTGGACGAGCCCTCGAGGGCCTTGGATTCCATTCGGGCGATGCGCGGAACTCGACTGGACTTGGAAGAAGTTGCTAAAGCAGTAGGGCTTCTGGTGCGTTCGTACCTACGAAGGATTGGTCGTAGGTGCGGCACCGCAGAAGCGGCTGGTTAGCCGCAGGTGCGAAATTGGGTTGCGTGGGCTGACTCCGCAGGTGCAGACATGGAGGCGCAAAAGCGGTCAGAGGTCAACAGAAGCGGCCTTGAGCTTGAGGGGCAGGGGCGCAGGGGCGAAGGCTCGACCGCATATGCGAAGAGGGCACCGCAGAAGCGGAAGGAGGCCAACTGGGGAGGGCCGCATCTGCAATGCATTTTCCGCAGATGCGGAGCTACAGAAGCGGAACCACTGGGAGACAGTGAGGTTCATTTAAGATGGGACTTAGGCCATTTTGGTTCATTTATTTCACTTCTTGGGCGATTTTTGGAGCTTTTTAGAGAGGGGTTTCCACCTATCTATTGAAGATAAGTAATTCCTACCCAATGTAAGTTAAATACATAGATTATGGGTAGATTTTAACATGTAAAATTGTGAAACCTAGGTTTTGATAAAAATGGGGTTTAACCACGAAAATAATTATGGAATTGGGTGAAAATTATATATTTGAGTTTGTGAGGTTGTGAGTAACAATTATCTACGAAAATTTTTGGAATCCGAGCATGTGGGCCCGGGTGAATTTTAGGAATCTTTCAATTAGGGGTGTGTAATTACCATAATAGTTAAATTATGAACTTTTGAGTATATATTGATTTATTTATATAATATTTGGCTAGTTTAGGGTTATTTGGCACCGAGTTGAGGATTTAGAGAGTATTTGTGGACCGGAAGTGATCTTGAGAACGAGGTAAGTCTCTTGCATAACCTTTTAAGAAGGAACTCATCCCCTTAGGTGTATTTTGTTGTGTGTTACTTGTGTGGGGAGCTACGTACGTACTAAGTGACGAGAGTCCGTGCGTAGCTATATTTTTTTCGAGATATCCGAGTAGTCTTAGATTTACATCATGCTTTAATTGTACTGTCATATTTGTTGTGCATATTAATTATCTTAAATAGAGCTGAGACTAGAGATTTTAGTTGAAAACTTCCAAGTTAGATTTATTATTTTTGGGAAAGATTTGAAGAATACTTAATAACTTTGAGAAATCCATGTCCTCTCGCGTCGCAAGTACTTCCGCGAGCGAGGTAAACTTCTCTATTCTCATGGGAGCGGGTCGTTCGCCTCGGCAGTATAATAGATGCATCTATGGTTCGTGTCGTTCGACCCTCGACAGTGCATACAATATATTTTTTAATCGAGTCGTACGACCTCGGCATAAATCGTGCGTGATAATACTTGGAGCCTGATTACACTTGATATTATTTTATGGCTTGAGAGATTATAATTTATTTAATGATAGAAATTGCTTTGGGGTTAGTAGGTGTTGGATAGAGATTTTGGAATTTATTATCAGTTAAGGAGTCATTTATTCATTGCTTGTTATTGTGTTATTATTATTATTTCTATATCCCATACATGTTTAGAATTTTCTGTATTTTATTGTTGGCCTATAGTAAGTGTCGATATCGACCCCTCGTCACTACTTATTCGAGGTTAGACTGGATAATTACTGGGTACATGTTATTTATGTAATCACGCTACACTTCTGCACTAATCGTGGAGGATCTGAGGCAGGTGCATTTGGAAGTCATCCCGACACACACCCTTGATACTCCGAGACTTAGTGGTGAGCTGCTTTCCGATTCTGTTCTGTAGCACCTGAAATCTCTCTTTTGCATTTACTTTCTGTCTACTCTATTTCAGACAGTAGTTTAGTATTCTATATATTCCACTAGTAGCTCATACACTTGTGACACCAGGTCTTGGAATTATGCTAGTAGACATTTGATGGCTTTTGAGTATTTATTTCACCATACTTGTTCTTATATTAGTTTACACTTTATTTTATAGAATTTTTCACCTCTTACTTACTTAATAAATAAAAATCAACTATTTTAAAGTTGTTAAAAGAATAAATACATGGCTAGTTCACCGTTGGCTTGCCTAGCGGCGACGTTGGGCGACATCACGGCTTATAAGTGAAATTGGGTCGTGACATTTCATTACTTTAGTTAATTAATGTAAAAATAAAAATAAATAAGAAAATTATTTATTTTAAATATTTTCCTTCATACCAAACACACCCTTAGAAAGTTAGAATTAGGGGTGGGCGTTCGGGTAGTTCGGATTGCATATGAAAATTTCGGTTTGGATTTTCGGTTTTCGGATTGAAGAAATGACAATCCAAATCCAATCCATTCCAAATAAGTTCGTATTGGATCGGATTTTTTAAGTTCGATTTGGATATTTTGGATTTTCGGCTTTGAGCTTATAAATTGAGATATTTCTGCTTTTTACAAAAATAAATATCCAAATGAGGTACTCATGTTAAATTGCCTGAAAAGTTCCTCATTGTCACCACAATCATTCAAATGAAGTATTCAAGTAACGAAATTATTATCAAAAAATAAAATAGAGGCATTAATACAGTCGATAAGAAGTAGAAATAGTAAAATCATGTCCAAATAAAAAGTATTCACACAGTAACTTAGTAATTAATATTGAATATATGAGATAATATCTAATGGGTAAGATATTGAACTTATTACTATTGACATATGGATAATTGACCAAATATAAAGTATAAGAATTTTGGATTTTCGGATATCCAAAAATTTGAAGTACCAAATCCAATATCCAATCCGTAATCCAAAAATTTTAAAAATTAAATCCAAAATCCAATCCGTAATTCGAAAATCCAAACCAAAAATCTAAAATACTCAGGATTTCGATTTGGATTTCGAGTTTGCCCCAAACTATGTCCCCTACCTGGAACCACATTCCACGTTTTAAACAAAGAACTCTCACATAACTAATTGTCGGTATGTGAGAAGGTTAGACCAAAATTAAAAGTTTTAAAAATTGAGGGACCACAATTGTAATTGTTCCATTTTCCTTATGTCACTCTAGAGGAGCCTAGACTCGACAAAAATAACAACTGAAACCCCTCTCCCTAAAATACATTGATTTTCATAGCAACATTTCTTCGAGACAACCCTGTAAGTATTACGTATTCAATTTTCCTTGTTTTAGATTTTGGGTTACCATTAAATTCTCAAATTTTATTGAAGATTGATAGCTCGATTGATCTTTGTACGAGGATCTCTGGAATCTTAGTTACTACATTGGATCTGAATAAGATTGCAATGAAGAAATTTTGAAGTTGGGTTTGTAGATTTGGGTCTTTATGTGATTTTACTTTCATCAAACTTAGCCCTAGTGCAAGATTCTCGATTTTTCTGATTTGGGGTTTCTCTATGCTGCTTCAAGATTCAATTTTTCTGTGGATTCCGTATTGAATTTGATTAATTGCGTAACCCCAGAAGAAGAAAAAAAGAGAAATAAAAAGGACAAAGTTGTGTCCTTGTAAGCATTTTAGCAATAAAGTTAAGGAAGGAATTGTGAGTAGGTGGTTTCTTCAAAATGGGGAAACCATTATTTTATGAGATATTGGAAAAGCCAGCAACGAGTTGTGTGATTGGAATATGCAGTGCAATTTGGTTCTATATTCAGAAATCAAATATTGGTTATTCACATGTTGGTATGAGTTATGAAACTGCTGTGGAAGGTCATCATTGGAGGATAATAACATCAGCGTTTTCGCATATTAGTGTGCTTCATCTTGTTTTTAATATGAGTGCACTTTGGAGTCTTGGAGTTGTTGAACAATTGGGAGATATAGGTCTTGGGGTAGAGTACTATCTTCATTATACATTGGTTTTGGTTCTTCTTTCGGGCATGCTTGTCGTAGCAATGTACCATATTTTGATTCAGAAATTTAAGCTTGAGTATTTTCGAAGAGTTACTGCTGTTGGATATTCTTGTGTGGTGTTTGGGTGGATGACGATTCTTTCAGTCAAGCAACCGTCGTCAAAGCTGAATCTTTTTGGTTTTCTTTCACTTCCCATCAGTTTTGCGCCATTTGAGTCACTTATATTTACTTCTATTATTGTTCCTCAAGCGAGTTTTCTTGGGCATTTATCGGGAATCATTGTTGGTTATGCTGTTGGTTGGGGTCTGATACATGGGATGAACAATTACTGGGCGGTTACACTGCTGGGATGGACTGTGGTTGTGTTTGTTTTCAGTTTGAAAAAGTCTGCTACATTTGATTTGAACTTTCTTGAGATTGAACCTGTCACCGATCCCTCTTTGCCTTCTGTACGGTTTCTTGCAGCTGGAAATGGTAGAACTTTACAGATGAGTACATTAGCAGATACTGGCTCCAATCTTGTATAGCTTTCACTGCTTACTTGGGGATTACAATGTATTTATTAGTATTGGGATTTTGCAGAGGATGACTGGTTTACCTGCCCAGTAATCTCAACAATTGTCATTTAGACGACAATATGTTCATTGATTCTTGAAACACTCGTCTGTTTAGGTAACCACTGTCATGTTTAAGTGTGTTGGACAAAGCTGTTATTAACATATTTATAGATGCACCATAGTATTCCACCTAACACTAAATTTTTGTGGTTAGGTGCTTTAGCCATTGTGTTCCATCCATGCATGCATTCCAATTCTTTGTTAAATGATTTGGGAGGGTGACATTTGCAAATATCAAAAGAATTTCTGTTGTCTGTTTTTTAGGCTATGTAATGAACAATTATATTTACTGTTGTCAATTTCTGTCCATTATAATGCTTATTTTATTGCAGAGTAGACTCATGGATTTTGCTTATACTGTCAAAGCCTTTGTTGCGCGGACTCTCCAAAATGCTGCCTTACCTGTATCGGATCCTCCAAAAATGCACTACTTTTGGAGGATCTGACATGCACCGGGATATTTTTGGAGAGTCTGAGTAACATAGGTCAAAGCTTCAAGCTTAGTTGCTTATTCTGTGCTTTGTGCTACAACCCCACCCCCATTACTCTCCCATGAATTAAACAGAAAGCAAAGAAAACATGGAGACATTCAATACCTAGTCAAGAAAAGAGTCTTATGTTAAGGATGAAGATAGCCTTCAAAGAGAAAAAAGGACTGCTTCAACTATCTAAGTTTTGTTTATGAATGAAATTTGTCCCTTTGGGAAGTTTCCGGAAACTGCAAAAGAGATTTATTTGTCAATCTTGTCCTTGACAACAACAACAACAACAACAACCCAGTAAAATCCCACTAATGGGGTCTGGGGAGGGTAGTGTGTACGCAGACCTTACCCCTACCCCGAAGGAGTAGAGAGGCTGTTTCCGAAAGAACCTCGGCTCAAAAAAATAAAAAGACAAAATGACTACAAAGGGATCCAACACGAGGACTTCCCAGGGGGTCACCCATTCTAGTACTACTCTCGCCCAAGCACGCTTAACTTCGGAGTTCTGATGGGATCCGGTGCGTTAGTGCTGGTATGATCGCATCCTCAATCTTGTCCTTGAGAAAGCCTAATATGCAATTTCTTATAAAGTTTTACCTATTAAAACTTTTGGCCAGTGCTTGCCTCAGAATATAGAAGATACCAGATGTGCAGAAAACTCTTTGGACATGTAATTGGTTGCTAACTTAGTCGGTTAACTTTTCATTCTTTTCTTGGACTGTTTTAGTGATATACTTTAATACCTAGATCATTCTCCTAGTCCAGTCTCGTGAATCATTTCTTAGCTTTGTTAATGGGATGTATGCTCAAATTTTATCTCATGGAGTATATGTTTTCATGTTTAATCTTTATAGGACCTTATATTAGCTAGTTTTGGGTCAGGGAGTATCCTTGTACCTTCATTGAGCAGAATAAGTTGGAACCTGTTTTCTTAAATCTTTTGGAAAATCATAAATTTGCAATATTTGGAAGGTTCCCCCATATTAGGTAGTTTTGAGTCAGGTAATATCATTTGCTTTCATTTAGCAGGCGAGGCGAGGGGGTCTCCATCTCTGGTAAGATTTTGTCCAATAGCCGGTAATTTGACCCTTTCTTCCTCTGATGATTGACTCGACTCGTATTATCCTTTGCTTTATTACAGGTAGTCATTCCCCCGTTCCTTTAGTTTTTTGAAACTGTTTTTCTTAGATCTTCCGGAAGATCATAAATTTGCAGAATTCATTTATTAATCAGACTTCGTTTTAAGCCGCCAACAGAAGCATTTTGATTTGAACTTTTAGTTTTCTTTGCAAAATCATGGAGCTTCTGGTTGTGCAAGTCTAAGGGGTGTGCTTTCTGCGTTTTAAATCATGTAAATTTTGGTTTGTCCTCATGAGAGTATTTACTGTATTTGGTTTCTCTCTGTCTTTCTTCTTCTCTTTTTGCCTTTATTTATTTCTTCTGGCAAATATAGTTGTTCTATCCCAACATTTTCAATCAAAGAATATATTTCCTGACATCAAACAATATGGGGTTGTGAGTTGCTCTGATGGTAAGCAATTTAGACAAGGTGGGTTGCTCTGATGGTAAGCACCCTCCACTTCCAACCAAGAGGTTGTGAGTTCGAGTCACCCCAAGAGCAAGGTGGGAGTTCTTGGAGGGAAGGATGCCGAGTTTCTATTGGAAATAGCTTCTCTATCCCAGGGTAGGGGTAAGGTCTGCGTACACACTACCCTCCCCAGACCCCACTAATGGGATTATACTGGGTTGTTGTTGTTGTTGTAAACAATATGGGGTTGCTGAAGAGAAAAAAAAAAAAGGAAAAGAAACAATGTATAGCCAATCAAACCCCTTCAAATTAGTATCCGGTTGTTACCGAGCAATCGATATAAACAAATAAAAATCAATATCAAGAATACAAATGAATGAGCAGCTGAAGAAGTGGGTTTTCAGAAAGAAATGAGAATGGCAGAGGCCAATACAGCCGAAGAATGTTACTGCAGTTTCGTGTCGCTAAATTTGCCACAGAGCTGTATGCATATGTTTGTAGTATATAATTCTACTGCAACAAGAGACCAATAGTAAGACTCCTCACGCCTGAAGCCATTGAACCTTTCAAGAAATTCGTCGAATTTACAGTGTGGAGGTCTGCGGTGTTCAAATATTAAGAAATGTATATATCAGTATATGCAGTAAGAATATGAGCAGATATTTGATGCGTATAACTTGAGCAACAGCCTTCATCTCAAACATCCAAGAAAGAATACAAGGAGGGAACTGTCTAATGAAGAACAGAAAGAGAGCAAGGGATATATTGCAAGGAAAATGACAATGTTGTCTTCATTGGAAAGAGGACATGATCCAAGAGAAAACCCTAATCTTGGTGTCCGGAGAAAAGATTTAAAAAAAAAAGGAGTCTCAGCAGCATGCCAGCAACAATACACGAGCTCCATATGCATGTTTAAACAATGAAATTAAAAACAAAATCTTTCTGAGAGATAATGTAACATGATGCTGCGTTAACATATTTATAAGAAAAACATTTGCAAATTATAACATTTTCTGTGGATTTTATATGCAGCATATGTTGGAAGAGTGACACTTGAAGGATAGCCAACACTGAAATAGGCAGTTATGATTGAAATCATTGTTTATATCCTTAATTAGAAGTCATTTGCAAAAAAGATATGCCAGTTACTACAACCATTGGCACTATACATAAGGGAAGCATCTCAATTGTGCGGTGTGAGAAGAGAAAAATAAGATATGTAAAATCTACTCTGGATGCATTACTGGTCAGAGGAATTCATTTTGGACATGATTTCAAAATCAACTTAAGAATCCACACTTCAGAGAAAACTTTCTTAAACTATATTTCTATGGATGGAAGAAACAATCAGAGGAAATCCAGAACAAAGGGAAACTAGTAACAATTTTGCTCAAAGAAATCATAACTACCATTCAAGAAGCTTTAACTGACTGAAGGAAAATTCTCAGGAAGAGGAAGAATTGGGAACTTTATATACAATGGAACTAAACCAAAAATCTTTTGCGTGATTTTCTCTTTGTGTTTTATTTTTGCTAACCCGAGGAAGGATGTAAAAGAAAACCTAGTAGACCAATTTTTAGTGTTGAAAAATTAGATCAAACCATGATTTGCCAAACTCTTAGCAGTTGCCATGCTTAGCAATGTAAAAAAGGTATTACCTTACCATGGTAAGTTTTATACAAAGGAAAAGATGAACTCGGAATTCAAAAATTTAGCCATGAAACAGGCGCTTACATTTTTTTTGGGGGGTGGTGGAGGTTGGGCGGAGGGGGGTGGGTTGCTCACAATGTAGTCAAATTTAAAATAGAAAAAGTAAAACTAAAATGAGGAAGGAAAAATCATGTTTCTTCTACGTCAGGTATTTGATAAAGCGTCCTTAAAGTCTGAGATGACTTACCATTTTTTTGTATCTTCTTCGAACATCCCATTATCAACAGCCCCCTCTACATGTGATGAGCTGGAGCTACCATCTTGAGTATCTGTCTGAACACGGTGGGAGAAACTGTGCCCAAACGACTTCCATAACCTTGAAGAGAAAGAAGGCGGCAACTCTCCCATGTTCCCATCAGATGGCATTTCAACTGGCCTTGCTGAAGTGGTTTTCAGCTCTGAAAATCTTACAGCTCCTAAAATCCGTTCTGGTAGTTCTGGTTGAGCTTGACTCTCAATAAGGAAAGCTAAATCAACAGTAAGAGATGATAGATAATTAAATGCGAGATGAACAATTGCATTTGCTATCACAGAAGATCCAATATCAATATCTACTTCTATGAAGTCGTCTGCTATACAGTAGTTGCAAGTCAGCGCACGACCAATTACGCATATAGCTTGCTCCCCAACTGCCTTTCTTACAATCCAAGGTCCTTTAACAATATTTGCTATCAATTTAAGCCTTCTAGTTCTAAATGCATCATCCCCTTTCAAGAACTGCTCCATTAAAGACCCTTCGGGGACAGGCTCAAGACCCACAAAATATGCAACGGCACTATAATTTTCCTTACTAGGAACTTGCAAGTTGAAAACCCAAATAAAGGGCTTGTGACCAGTTGGATTTTCCTCTTGAAGAGCCCTCCTGATACGGTGTGCTGGACTATTCAGGAGACCAGAAATCTTTTTGGGACCTTTAATCCAGTCAAAACCAAGAGGTTTTAGAAGAAATTCCCCCCCACGAACTTTAACCTTTGTTGAAAAGTATTCTGGACCTCTTACCATGAAACCGTTCCCCGGTGGAGAAGCCCAACCATTTGAGCAGTCATCTGGGTCCAGAAGGGGAACGGCACCTTCTGATTTCACCCTCTTTATCCATTCAGGTTCATCATCGCCATCAAGATTGGCCATATGCAATGAAAACTATCTGTACGGCACCACCTTAGTTTATGATTAGAGGATTTTATTACCAGGATGTAGAATCGATATACCAAAAACAGTACTTCAAAGTTTCTAGAATGTAAAAAGCTGGAGAGTAGCTTCCCTCAAACTTAGAGATCTCAATAACAAATTCAAAAAGAGTGAACAATTTAACAGATAAGTGGCATTATGAACAGAAGATGTACAAGAGATGGGCCATGCCAAAACTGTGACAAAAATGGACGATCAATGTGCATGTTCTACTCATGCACTTATTTGACATCCCTCTGCATCACCATACTGTTTTATAGCCCTAAAGTCTCGAGTTATGAGATAGCCAGTGATTATAGGCTATTCGCCAAACATAATACTAGTATTTACAGTCCCTTTACATTTCATAAACTGACATCTTTCTGATGAAATTGCTGTTTCTTTCCACAACCAAATTCTGAATATGCTGACTCGCGTATCTTGAACAACTGCAAAATGATAAACCTTGCTATGTCACCGCTACAGTTTACACCTTTCAATTTTAGAGTACATTAACTTTATAACCTATCAGGAAGCAATAGTTGCAAAACTGGGACATCTTTTTCTTGTAGTCGGAACACTCTAAACTACACTATTTATCTGAGTAGTAAGAATCAGTGTCGCTGGTGTACCCACGCACCAAACAACTATACACTGATTTGAGTCCTCCCTTTAACATCTTTACCCTCATGGATCCAGATCTGATCACCTAAATCTAGTTTTTACTAGTATTCTGATGCCTATTCATTTTCCTAATAGTCATGCTTTTACCCTTATCTCAGTTCAAATTTCTGTAGATTAGTCCTTCCATTAAGAAACGCATTCTTACCTGGCACATTCTTGATAAGAAAAGGTTTTAGGAGGTTTCACTGTCAAACTGTGGTCACACATTGATCTTGACTGCTGGAGACAGGAATGCAAGTTCATAGAAAAGGCTTCAATGTGCCTTCATAATTTGTTAATATATAATCTTAACTAGTTCACAGTGTCATTCGCTTGTTGGCTTGCATGCTTGCAGTCTAGGAGAATTGCAGTCCGTTACAAGCCGCTTCTTTCCATTTCAAATCATTCAATACAAAGGTGCTCTTTAAAGCTAGCCTGATAAAAATCAATATACTTGTATATGTGCCCAATAAGGTTAGCCAGATTCGGGCTCATCGAAAGCAGTTTCTATCTACATCTCTTTCTTCCTTAGTTTCCACCCTTCCATCTGTTTTTCAGGCTTCTTTCAGTTGGCCATGGCTTCACTGGCTGAAGTGATACGTGGGCTCAAAAGTAGAAGTTGTTCTCTTTAATAACGACAAAAATAGGACCAAGATTTATATAGTTGAAAAAGATTCATGAAGAAATAAGAAAAATACAACACAGAGGCACCTTCAATACAACCCTAAACTTGCTTATTACATCTTAATCATTTGCATAATCTTACCACCAAAAAAAGGAATTAAGTGACCAAAATTCCAACACCATAAGACTAATGGTATCTTCTTATTTTCCCAATCTATAAGTTACTATTTTCTCAACTAAACTTGGCACGTATAAACCATTTAGGAAACATGTGAACCTAAAGTGAGTTCGTTTTCCTAAGATGGGTGACCTTCTGGAATGTCCTTGGCAACACATTCCTCACTTTTTCAAAAGTTCTATTAGTTGAAAGAAAAGGAATCCATTTTGAAACTTCATCCAACAGAGACAGATTTCCTTATCCAATTTACGTCTTTCAGTACCACACTTTCTAAGAATGGAATTAGTGAAATTTCAAATAGTACCACTACCGATGGAGCTGGCTGTTGGAGCAGAGATCTAAGGATATTCTTTTTTTTTTTATCGGTGCAAAGATTCAAGGATATTGCAGAAAGTTACCCTTATTAAAAATATTAACTTTACATTATCTAGGGCTTATATTCTATATACATGTCTATGTACAAGATCATATCTTTATCCTTGCAAGAATATACCCTTCTAAAAATTAGTCTGGATCTTAGAAATACAAATTTGTTATTTAGATAAAGAAAATAAGAGAACTTGCATATAGTATATAGCTATAACATGAATTCAATGATTCAATTATCTTAATTTTCCAAGAAATACCCACAACATATAGCATTCTGGCCAAGCTAATGAACCTATTAGATGCACACTTCATCTAATTCTAGGAATAAATTTTCTAAAATCCCAATTCTCCTGTTATGTTTCTCAATTACATTCCTACATATTACCTGTCAGTTGCATTTCTAAAAATACCCAAATAAACAAATACTACAAGAAATGATTAATATAAATAACTCACAGCTAAAAGAAGTATGAGTTAAACTAAGAACAAAACTGGGGTTTGGGGGGAGGGAAAAGATTAATGAAATTGAAAACAAAAACATACCCTGAAAGAGTTTGATCAGGTGTTCTGTTTGTAGAGTGATCGCGCAAATGGAATTGTCAATATGGAGGAGAAAAACTCCACACAAAAAAAAAAAAAATTAAATTTGTTGGGTTGTGGGAATTAAACTATTTCAGGAAAAGAACAAAAAGTGACTCTTCTCTTCAAGATGATTGGAGGTGAAAGAAGTGACAGAGAAGATGCAGATTCTAGTGTAGAGGACTCTCTTTCCTTTTCATTTTATTTACTTTTTTTGTCTTTTGACATTTAAAATTATTTGCTTAATACAAAGCTCGAGTATTTGGGAAGTTATACCGTTTTTTGTTGACTACGATTTTCTTAAGCTTTTTATATATTTTAAAATATTAACTATGATCACTTATACTTTTCATGTAATTTTAAATATAAATTTTATTATAAGAGATTTAATAATATGTATTTGAATTCACACAAAAAAATTAAGTACTACTTTATGTGGTTTATCCTTTCCTTGGCACTTTGAACTCCTCCACATAAATTGATTTGAGACAGAGAGAGTACCAACTTTATCTTTCAGACTAAATGGTTAAATCTACCAGTCACACGACATAAGTGGATACCTCTACTTTATTACTTTTTCTATAAAAGCTTTATTAACGAAAACCATTTCTTTAGTGCAAGAACTCCTTTGTGGTTTGTTTTACTTTACTCTTAAAAAGGTAAATGTTATTCCCGTTGTAAAAGTTATAAAAAATCGACATTCACTTGCTTAGGTGAGTTAGCCAAACATAGTCTTGAAGACGAGAGGACATGGAGTCATAAGTTGTATTCATGCAAGAGGTAAGCACAGTTTGAAATGAATAAAAACATGAAATATAATTCATAATTCATAGGCAAACGTTGGAAATTAGTTCCACCCTGCAATTTTTCTCAAAGTGATAACAGATTCAGAACAGACAGTTATAAGACAAAACCAACAGATATCCTCACATGCCTCAAATATAATTATTAGTAATATGTGAACACTGACACTATGAGAGAAATACTGTAAATTACATTTGATGTCTTAAAAAAGACCACCACAAAGAATATTGGTAATATATGAAGAAAAACATGTCGAGCACAATGACTTGCCATAGAATGGAACTAGCACAATTTTCAACTAAAAAGTCAATGACCCTACAATGTAGTACTAAAATGCAGATGAAGCTAACCAACCTAATTAAGCGTAATAAGCTGTGCTACATGAAAAACACATGATGTTTTTGAAACATAGAGAGACTTTGAGCTAGATGAAAACACATGATGATTCTGAAAAAATAGACCAACTCTATACTCTCTGGCCAACAATGCCTGTGTGTTTTTCAATCCTTTGATATAGCACTAGTATCAGAAGCATTGTCATTTTGAGGAGATGACAGTGAACTTCTCGAATTCATATCTCCTGCTTGGTGCAGCTGTTCTTGCAGTTGTTGCTGGTGTTGCAACTGTTGCTGCTGCTGAAACTGGTGGAGCTGATGTTGCTGAAACTGGTGTTGTTGCTTATGAGAATGTATCTGGAGCTGCTGAAGCTGTTGCGCAGCCAACAACGTATGCATCGCATGGTTGTTAGAGTAATATTGCTGATTGCCTCCGAAGGATGTTGGGAAGTTCATCATAGGTCCGCCATTTGCAATGCCTTGTCCAGTTAGCACTTTCAGATGCTGTATCTCCTCCTTTAGAGCGTCATTCAATGCTATATATAGAAAATAAAGAAGAACAAAAACAGAGCAGAATATTAGAAACCCTCCAGACAAAAACCCAAACTACTTTTGCCCTCAGTGTTTTTTTGATACATTAAAGAAACTAAGAAAACATTTAAGCAAATTCATAAATCAATGAGGATGATTTCGGACAGATAGCAATGACTTGTCTACTAATCATTCGTAGCACATCCGGCACTAGGAACTCAAGACATCAACCTCTTCCAAAGGTGTAAATTGTCAGACTTGTAAAACATGCACATTGAACAAGATGAAGAGCTCGTAGAGTAATTTAGACAAAATTTCTAGAGAAACATCTTGCGACAATTTATGCGTACTGCAGATTAGCAAGGAATTAAACTAGCAAAAATCTGCTAAGGTCTGAAAGTTGCAAGTTCTTTTTCCTTGTTGTGAAAATAATTGACCATTAGTAGTAGTTGAGTGTGTATGCCTAATTTGTTCAATAATTTGTACAGTGATAATATATTTTTCGTGGAAAATATTATGTAACTAGTTTAAATTAGTAGATTATGAATTGATATAGTAGTGATAAATTAAGCAAATCAAAAACACATGAGTTACATAGATTATATAGTATTATATTTCTTGAGGTAAAAAATATATAAGCGAAAAAAGTATTGCTTTTAGTGAAAGTTTATTTTGGAATGTTTTTGCTAATATTCAAACTTGGACAAAATCAAAATGCAACAATTAGATATGAATTCAAACAATCAAAATAATAACAAGATACTACTTTTTTACAACCAAAAAATTTAATATGCAACCAATCAAATATAAAAAAAAATGCTACTAATGGTCGAATTTTTTTCACAAATAAAAAGGATTTAAATTATTGTTTTTTGCTCACATAACAAGTGAACTTGTTCTATTATTCAAACTTGGATGTAATCAGAATGTAACAATTAGACATGAAATCAAAATAGAAAACAAATAAAATCTATAACCAATCAAAATATAACAATATACTATTTAAAATCTAGGGCAAAAAAAAATTGGGAGAACTAAAACTTACTTGAAGTCTTGAACAATAACAACCCTGCTACTACTTCTACCGGGAATAGTGTGATTTTTTGGGCCAAAATAGGGTTATTTTTCCGGTGAAAATTGAAGGAAAATAGGAAATTTTCAGGTGAAAATGGTGGAAGGCGACTGAAATGGAGAAGGTGGAGGGTTTAACAGTTACAAGGAAAACGCATTCAAAGCGCACACTTTCAGTATTAAGACTGAAGGCGCGGTCAGCAAGCACACCTTCAGTATTAACACTGAAGGCGCGACCAACAAGCACACCTTTAGTATTAATACTGAAGGCGCCGTCAACGAAAGCGCCTTTCATCAAGCTGAATCGCGTCAGGGTTGAATTTACACAGAAGGCGCGGTACTCTATATAGCCTTCTGTGTAAATTTTAAAATAATTGCACCTTCTTTTCAAATTATACTTAACGGTCCGTCAGGTTTGGGGCGTTAATATTACAAGAAGAAGGCCCGCTAGTGTGTCGTGCCTTCACCATTAGCGTAAAAATAATTCTAACAAACCCATATATTGTAGTAGTGCTCCATTCTTCACCATTTAATTAAAGCCTTCTATATTGAATATTGGTCTTCTACAGTTTTTTTCACTTAAACTTTTAGCCATTCACTTTTTCTGTTTCCGGCCTTTCCCCCCTTTTGGAAAGGAGAGCGTGGTACACGTGAAGGAGTAGCTCAACTGAGAAGTGAATTAAGACAAATATTATTTATAAGGAAACCTCCCAGCACATTCACATGCCAAAAGTCGCGCGATACGAATTCCCCTTTTCACCCAAGTTGGGAGATGAATCAGTTATTCAGGAATTCCTGTTTAAGGAATTTACAGATACAGAAAAGTAGCATAGCTACTAATCTTAGAGAAGTGTTTTCCAAGGCTTATGTTTCTCAGTAGTAAGTAAAATAAATTTCATTTCATCGTCCACATAGGGTTGCATCCGGAATCTGGCTGAAGAAGTTGGAAAAAAGCTGAAGAGATCATGGAGATGAAAAAATTTTCAGAGAGAGACAAGGAAATTTATGTTAGGAAAGTGTTCTAATCAGCCTAGTATGATCTTCTACTGAGTACAAGGAAATAAGGTCCTGTTGAGTTCAATGCTGTCAAAGGCATTACAAGGTGAATTTATAGCCTATTGGTGTCTTCTAACCTATCCATTTTTTAATGGATGAAACAGAGTATTACCTAATACATGGGCGGTGCCCATCATGAGACTAAATATATGAGTTTCTCAATATTTACTTGGCAACCAGGTCCTATTAAAAAATATGTTTAGCCTTGTAAGGTAATATGCGGTGAGTTGGTTTCTGTACAACAAGATCAGAATTACTAGTATTTTTTACCAAAACATCAATACTACACTGGATGTGAAAGTGATGAAGTAAATCAAAATTAATTTCACTTTCTTCTCAACTCGCGGAAAAAGTTTCAGAAATCAACAATAGCCTAAACCCAACCAGACCTTAATTTGCATTTGACCAATAATCCCCTTTTGAATCAGCTTGAATGGTCAAACTAAATATATTCAAGAATACCAATGAAGAAATGGCAACCACTATCCAGACAGATGAAAAGACAATGTCTAATGGGGAAAATATTACTGAAGTAATGTTCAGATTCTTACCATCTTGCAAGTGCACCTGTTGTTCCATTGTTTGTAAACGCAGTTTAAGTTCACTGTTTTCAGCAGTCAGACCATTTGTATCCCTCTATGGAAACAAAAGCAGACATCTCAGAATTCATAATCTTATAATACACGTAGAGAAAAAGTTAAAGATACACATATCTGTACATTTCTACAAATGCAAGCAGATGCTGCAGACACTAGACCAAGCACTTATCTACAAGCATCACTTCAATTACACCCAAACCCGTGTTCGACAACAGAAAGCAAACACAAATAAAAAGAGGAACAGAAACAAACAATTACAGGGCAGTGAGAGCAACTGATCTGCACCTGCAATAGGGTCAACTGAGCAGACAAAGTAGTTGTTTCTGTTTGCAAAGTCTGCACTTTTCTCTCAAGTTCTGTTATATACCTCATTTTCCTTTCCTTTGATCTTGCAGCTGACTGCCTGTTGGCCCAAATCCTGTTGCACAGCATAAACAAAGACAATGATGAGAGAGAATACAACTGGAGATTTGTTTTAAGTGAAACGAACAGTTCGACTGGGACAACCAAACTAAGCTTAGAATACTGAGCCATCCCATGATACCGTCTCTTTTCTCTAATCTTAGTGGCACGGTCACCCTATAAAGAAAAAAATTCTATGGCATTTGTCTCTATATTAGCCCTATAAAGACGATATACACCTCTCACACTTCACATGGTTTCTGTTGCCTGCTTCAAACTCCCTGGAGGGGCCCACAGTTTTGATCTTACATATTCTCTCTCTCTTTTCCCAGCCTCCCTCTAATTGACAAACAAGTCCAAATTTCCTAGAAGGCAGGGGGGGAGGGGCAGTGGCAGTGTGCCCTCCTCACCAACAATGGAGGCCAACTTTAGCTAATTTAGAGGAGTCAAGAAAGCTGGATTTTGGTTCTTAGAGGTGGATTTCTACACACCATAAATGAAATCCAACTTCTGGGGAGATTCCTCTTCTGTAGGCTCAAGGAGAACAGGAGAGAACAAGAAATAGAACAGAAATGTTCTGGGGAGTGTGAGGCACTTGTTGACACAGTTATGGTAGAGGGCCAGAAGGGCCTTGTCTCTCTATACTCTTTTATTTTCCTTTCTAACAACTTTCATCACTTCACCATCTTCTTTGGCCATTGAAGGGAAAAACTTGATAGAAGAGACCATAGGCAAACCTTTAGAAGTTCGATGACAAAAACAATAACCAAAAAGATTGAGAAGCAAGTGCTAAGCAACATATAGATAAAATGCCTCACTACCAATGGAATAAATGATTATCTTCATACCAGTGTTTTTGAGAGCGCGAAGCACAAAAAAGTGACAGGGCCCTGCTTAGCTTAAAGCGTGAAGCGAGAAGCGGGGCGCTCCCTTCATTGAAGTGAAGAGCATTTTTTTAAGAAATACCAAAATAAACCAAAAGCGTAGATGTGTGTGTGTCTATATTTATAAGTCTCTCTCTCTCTCTCTCTCTCTCTCTCTCTCTCTCTCTCTCTCTCTCTCTCTCTCTCTCTCTCTATATATATATATATATATATATATATATATATATATATATATATATACAATTTATAATTGTTGATAAAGAAAAAAATTCAGAAACATCTATTGTAACTCAAAAAAGGCTATTGAAAAAACGGATTGAAACAAAGAAATATGCAGCTTGGGCTTAAATTAACAAACTGAAAATGGCAAATTCTATTAAATTAGCAAACTGAAAAAAATGAAGAAAGATAAAAAAATATAAAAGCTGAATAAGAAGAAATAAGAGAAGAAGAAAAAAGGGAAAAAGAAAAGCTTGAAGAAGAAAGAATGGAGAAAAAAGAGCTGCCAGCGAAAACTACACAGCAGCAAAAATCCTTACCAGCGAAGAAGAAAGAAAAAGAAAATTACGGATGAAAAAATTTGAACCCTAGGTTGAAGTCTGATGAACACATGAGGTCGCCTCTATGTGTATAATGAGTGCTCCTCAGCTTTTCTTTTCTTTTTTTTTTTTTAAAAAAAAAAAACAAGTCCCAGCTTTCTTTTTTACTTCCAACTAAGTCCCTTTTCTAAAAAACAGAGAAGACCCGATCATTTCAGCCTCACTTGACGCTTCAGACTATGAAGCAGTCGCTTCATTAACCTTGCCTCGCCTCGCCTCGCTTCACACTCTTGTCACACCCTTGAAGCGCTTCAGCCTCGCTTCGCTTCGCTTGCGCTCGCTTTTTACAATGCTGCTTCACACGGAGCAGGCATTTGCAAAACAGCACTGTAGCATTAAATCTAAAACTTTTTTCAAAAACATATTCAGGAGCAGGCATTTGCAAAACAGCACTGTAGCATTAAATCTAAAACTTTTTTCAAAAACATATTCAGGAGGCTCATAGTTTAGGGCTCTCCCTCCCTAATCTGCCCCTAAACCTCCACATAAAGATTTCATCCCAAGCAAGACCATGCACTAGAAAAGAAAAATGCAATGGTATAGCCAAGCTAAAGTAACGTGAAACAGACTGCAAACTTAAATGAGCAACAACATTTCCATCTAAAGCCTTACCGCTTGGCACGTTTTGGATCAACCAGAGCGAGTTCAGCAAGCTTCGCTGCAGACGTTGCTTTCTTAGTTTCAAGTGGAGATGCCTCGTCTACACCTGACATAAGCATCTCCGGCTTGATTGTAGTTGAACCATCCATGGACTGGCTATGCTGATGTCTAACCCTTGGCTTCGCGCTAACAGTGGGGCCCAAATTATCTGACCCTGAAGCTGCTGAAGCCATTGCTGGAATTTGCAATAAACCTGAAGCTGCAGCTGCCGAAGAAGAAGACTCGCCCACTTGAAAGTCAGAAGACACAGATGAAGAATTAAACTTATCCATGTCAAGGTACATTGAGAGGAAGTCCTCCTCAGTCTCATCCGACAGAGACGGTCCATCCAGTCCACCAACAACACCAAGATCACTATCAAAGCTGATATCATCAGGAAGAGTAAGAATCTCCGAGTGGGCACGCCGATGACCAAATTTCTTAGGCGGGTTATCAGGCATTCGGCTTATATCATGACTAAATCGGCTAGAATCAGCCGACAAACCATGACCAAAATGACCTGATTCTGAAGCATTTCCAGGTCCTAAGGGAGGTAAATTAGCTAATCCAGATTGTTCCAACTTTGCATTGGAACTACCCCCAGGAGGTGAAAACAATGAGTATCTCCCGAATGGAGGCAATGAACCTACTGCATGGCTTGAAGACTTATCCTTATCCATAAAAGTTCTCCCAGCCAACACAGTATATATTATAAAACCTACCCTTCAGGTTAATGATCAAATGCTAAAATATCACAGAGCCAAAAAAATCCAACTTTTACACATATACAATCCAGACCGAACAACCTTGATAACAGAAACACAAAAATCAACAGGTAATAATTCGTTGTTCGCTTAAAGCAAGAACCTTCTCACAATGTAAGTTGTTTTTTTCTGCATCTAAAATCCTGAGGTATTCAAATTCCACCAAAACTTAGCTATAACAGAACATGAAACCCCTTGCTGAGACCCTGTAGATTTCACAAATACTGAGCAAGCTTATCTCAGATCAATTTCCTCTGTAAAATGCAACCTGAAAAATGGAAGAAGAAAAAAAAGAAAATGAGCAAACCCCACAACATCTTTGATACAAAAAAGGGAATTTTTATTATCAGAATCTTAGATTCAAGAAAAAAATACAAACCCGGAATTCAAAGATCAAAGAAATTTGAAACCTTAACAACCCTTTTGAAGAATTTAACACACACAAAAAAGGACAAAATGCAGAGCACCAAAATGAAAGAGATAGGCAATAAAGGAAACGAAAAAAAAAAGATTACAAATTTATTTTTAAAAAGAAAAAAGAGGAGAAGAAGAGAAATTCTTACACGGTTTCGATTAGATCTCCAGAAAAGGGAAAATCTGAAAGGGCAAACAGAATCAAGCAGCTTTGCACATTGGGAATAAATCATACGCTAGAGAGAAAAAGAGAATGAGAAAGGAAAAAACTTAGGAGAGAGGATAAAGAAAGCAGAGAAGGCAAAATCTGAGAAGAGTGTGCTCCGCCTGCGGTGGAAGGAAAGTGCAAATTTGTAATTTTAATAATGCTACGGACATGCTATAAATTCGGACAGGGACTCATATCCGGACATGTTCCGACATGTTGACATGGGCACCTTATTCTTTTGGAATCATTGCACTTTTGATCCTCAGTTATTGATGAATTAGTCAATTTTGGTCCTTGCAATATAAGCATGTTTTATCTTGAATTGATAAAAATGAGCAATTTCTGTGCCTTTACATATGCTATATGTTATATTTGAATACTTTTAGAATTTCATTAACCTCAAATATGGAGTAATCAAAAAATATTTAATAATTTAACGGGTAATATTTCATTAAATTTCTAAAGATTCAAAAGTATAAGAATCAGAAGTACACGTCATTGAAGATTCAATATGCTTAACATAAATTACGGTTTGAAGTTCAATCAGACAACAATTACTGTAAAGCTGTAGAGATTTCAACTCATATATTGTCAGTGGTGAATGTTGTTTAACAATGCGAAAATAATAAGAAAATAGAGAATGATATAATCCATATATTCACCAATTGCTTAGTATTGCTATCCGACATCCGAGGTGGTTCAAAACTGCTAAAAACGGTGTCTGAATCGATAACGACACAAGTTTCTGAATTATTCCACAGCATTCAGTGTATTCCTTGCAAAAATTTAAAAACGACTCAAAGTAGCACTTTTTAGAATTAATGCTCAAACAGTAATATTCATGAAAGATAACTTAAGTACCAAAGTGGCAAGAAACAATACTGCTAACAAGTAGAGTGTATGATATGCTTTCAAGTTGCAGTTAAACATCATTTTTTTGACCGGATATTTGTATCTGTATACGGTTAAAATCGGGCCCACCCGATTTTACTGTGGCCCGATTTTACTGTATGACCGAGACCGGGGAGTTTGCATCGAAGGACGACTCCGAAGTGGATTGGATCGAGACACGAAGATAAGGTACCGAGATTGAAATTCGAGGCACCTGCCAAGATCGAGGCCAGCAGCAATCGAGACCAAACAAGACAGTCATCGAGCAATACCGAAGATAGCGTAATAACGGAAAAGCGAGATATCCGCGATTGGTCGAAGATCATGGCGAAAATCTCGGAACGGATCGAATCAAGAACGGTTGTTTAGTTAATCATGAGATTTCCTTCTGTAATTAGAATTGTACTATATATAGAATTCATCTACTATATAAAAAGGGGTTCTAACCATTTGTAGGGCACGAAGAAAAAAATAATATAATTTTCTTTCTCGCTCACGCTCTTGTTCTTCAGCTTATCGTATTTTTATTGTCCTTGCATCCACCAGTTCGAGGGTATTACAACTCAAGGGTTGAGTTCTACTCAAACACTAGTTTGATTTGCCTTATAGTTCAATTCTGTCTTTAATCTTCATATTTATCAATTGGTATTAAGTGAAATCACGTCTCCTAAAATCCACATTATAAGTTTAATTGTTATCCAATTTCGAGGATAAACAGTTTGGCGCCCACCGTGGGGCTAAGGATAATAGTGATTGCTAAATACTGATTTCAATAACACACACTACTTTACGCTTGTTCTTGTAAGTGTTTTTGTTTTCAGGAAAAAATATGTCAAACTCACAAACGACACCCACACATGGTGACAACAATTTCGGATTTCACGGGGAGAACGACAGTATAGCCGTCCCAGGAATTGAGGTGCCTCGGGCTAATCTCGAGGAGTACCAATTACAAACCCCATCAACGTCAGTTCACATATCGCCCTAAATATAAATTTGGGCGCTGATCCCGAAGGTAGCGTATGCACGGAAGGTCGATCTGGTAGTCGAGGTACGCATGGCGGAGGAGATGGTGGAGTCAGCCTCCAATTGATATTTGAAATGTTACAGGCTCAACAAGCCGCTATAGCACAACTACAAAATCAACATCGAGCGCTGAGTGGGGTAGAACCAGAAGTCATCCACAGGGCCGAGCCAGTGCCGGAAAGGTCGAATGCCAATGAATCGGGGACTGACCCCGTCATTATGAAAATGCTCGAGGAGCTCACTAAATGAATTGAAATGGGAGAAAAAAAAATCGAGGTAAATGACAAGAAAGTAGAGACATATAACTCCCAAGTTGAACAAATACCGAGGGCGCCACCAATTTTAAAAGGTATGGAAGAAGTTCGTGCAGAAGCCGTTCCCCCCAAGTGCGGCTCCGAAGCCCATTCCGAAGAAATTTCGCATGCCGAAAATCCCCAAGTACAATGGGACCACTGATCCAAATGAGCATGTCACCTCTTATACATGTGTGATAAAAGAAAACGATTTAGAAGATGATGTGGTCGAATCGGTTCTACTAAAGAAATTTGGAGAAACTCTATCGAAGGGGACAATGATATGGTATCAAAATCTGCCACCTAATTCCATCGATTCCTTCGCCATGCTTGATAACTCTTTCGTAAAGGCACACGCCGGAGCAATAAAGGTTGCGACTAGGAAGTCGGACCTCTTCAAGGTAAAACAGAAAGATAACAAAATATTGAGGGAGTTCGTATCTCGGTTCCAGATGGAACGCATGAAATTACCACCAGTCATAGACGATTGGGTTATTCAAGCTTTTACTCAAGGTTTGAACGATCGGAGTTCGGTGGCCTTACGACAGCTAAAGCGGAATTTAATTGAATACCCGGCGTTAACCTGGCTGATATACATAATCGATACCAGTCGAAGATCATGGTCGAGGATGATTAATTAGGAACCCCTTTCGGTTCCGCTTATCTGGTCAGGCCGGTTGGAAGAACTCAGAGAGATATCGACAGAGAACCTCGGTCGAACAGAGACCGATATCAACCATACAATGCAGATCGTAGAAACAACGGCCCAGGACGCAATCCCATCCAAAATGATCGAAGGAACGATCGAGGACAGAGCTCTCGAGGGCTCATGAGCAAAAACAATTTCGATAAACATGCCGATCCCACAAAGGCACCACGATTATCAAAATACAACTTCAACATCAACGTATCAGGTATTGTGTCGGCCATTGGGAAAAACAAAGATACCAGATGGCCCAGGACCCTACAAACCAATCCATCCCAAAGGAACCCCAATTAAATATGTAAATACAAATGGTACGCATGGTCACAGAACCGAAGACTGCAGACAACTAAGGGAGGAGGTGGCCCGTCTATTCAACGAGGGTCACCTTCGAGAGTTCTTAAGCGACCGAGATAAAAATCATTTTAGAGACAGAGATACAAACAAGAAAAACGAACAGGAAGAACCACAACACGTGATTCACTTGATTGTTGGTGGGATCGATATTCCACAAGGGCCTATTTTCAAATGCACTAAGGTATCGATCACCAGGGAAAAATGAACTCGAGACTATGTACCATAAGGCACTTTATCATTCAACGATGAGAAAGCAGAAGGGATCTCACAATCCCACAATGATGCATTGGTAATCTCTATCCTTGTAAATAAAATTCAGGTTAAACGTGTTTTAATTGTTCTAGGAAGCTCGGCCAATATTATTCGATCGAGGGTTGTGGAGCAGCTCGGCCTACAAGATTAGATCGTGCCGGCAGCTCGGGTTCTCAATAGTTTCAACATGGCAAACGAAATGACTAAAGGAGAAATCATTTTACCAGTAAATATAGCTGAAACTATTCAAGAAACCAAGTTCTATGTGATCGAAGGCGATAT
This sequence comes from Nicotiana tomentosiformis, assembly GCF_000390325.3. Taxonomy (NCBI): domain Eukaryota; kingdom Viridiplantae; phylum Streptophyta; class Magnoliopsida; order Solanales; family Solanaceae; genus Nicotiana; species Nicotiana tomentosiformis. The sequence goes on along the minus strand of NC_090817.1, from coordinate 98,299,473 downwards.
GAGATACAACGCCATGTTCGGAAGACCCTAGATTCACAATATGAGGGCAGTCCCTTCAACACTTCACCAAATGCTGAAGTTCCCAACACCAGATGGAATAAAAACAGTGTACGGGGAAAAACACGTTGCCAAAGAGATATTTGCGGTCGACGAAGTGATACCGATATCGACACTTTCATCAACAAAAGGATCGGAGTCCAAAGGAAAACAGGAAGCTAAATAGCAACCACATCTGCCAACCTCGACTCAATCAGAGAAGCAGGGAACGGATGAGGACGATGACCATTGGATACCTCGATCCTTCATAATCCCCGAGGATTCCGACGCCACCAAATCGACGGTCGAGGAGCTGGAGCAGGTCGTACTGATCGGGCATCTACCCGATCGAAAGGTATACCTAGGAACGGGGTTAACCTCCGAGCTCAGGGAAAAACTCATTAAATTTCTTATCAATAATATGGATTGTTTTGCTTGGTCCCATTTAGATATGACAGGGATCCCACCGGAAATCGCTATACATCGACTGAGCTTGGACCCGAAGTTCCGCCCGGTAAAACAAAAGAGAAGACCCCAGTCCGAGGTAAAACATACATTCATCAAGGACGAGGTAACCAAACTTCTCAAAATAGGATCCATTCGGGAGGTAAAATATCCCGAATGGTTAGCAAACGAAGTCGTAGTCCCTAAAAAGGGAAATAAACTTAGGATGTGCATAGATTATAAACATTTAAACAAAGCATGTCCTAAAGATTCTTTTACTCTGCCGAATATTGATCGTATGATTGATGCCATGGCCGACCACGAGATCCTTAGTTTTCTCGATGCCTACTCCGAGTACAATTAAATACAAATGAACCCGGAGGATCAGGAAAAGACTTCGTTCATCACTAAGTACGACACCTATTGTTATAATGTAATACTGTTTGGACTAAAAAATGCTGGTGCCACTTATCAACGCTTAGTAAATCGAATGTTCGAAGAACAAATAGGTAAGTCAATGGAAGTTTATATTGACGATATGCTAGTTAATTCCATGCGAGCAGAGGACCATTTGACACATTTGCAGGAGACCTTCGATATACTAAGGAAATACAACATGAAACTCAATCCGGAGAAGTGTGCATTAGGGGTCGGTTCGGGCAAGTTCCTCGGCTTTATGGTATCAAATTGGTGTATTGAAATCAACCCAGATAAGATCAAGGCGATCGAAGACATCACAGTCGTGGATAATGTTAAGGACGTACAAAGATTAACAGGGCGCATAGCCGCCCTAGGCCGATTTATCTCAAAGTCTTCAGATAGAAGTCACAAGTTCTTCTCACTGCTCAAAAAGAAGAACAATTTTGCATGGACCCCGGAATGCCAACAAGCATTGAAAGAGTTAAAGCGGTACCTCTCGAGACCGCCACTGCTTCATACTCTGAAAGCAGACGAGCAACTCTACTTGTACTTAGCAGTCTCGAAAATCGTGATAAGTGGAGTCCTAGTTCGAGAAGATCGAGGTACGCAATTTCCTATTTACTATGTTAGTCGAACTCTAGGCGAGGCCGAGACCTGGTACCCAAACTTAGAAAAATTGTCTCTTGCCCTAATAAGCGCTTCTAGGAAATTAAAATCATATTTTCAATGTCACTCAATTTGTGTGGTGACCACTTATCCTCTTCGCAATATTTTGCATAAGCCCAAACTCTCGGGTCGATTGGCCAAATGGGCCGTCGAAATCAGCGGGTACGATATCGAGTATCAACCCCGAACATCCATTAAGTCTCAAATCTTAGCAGACTTCGTGGCCGACTTTACGCCAGCCCTCGTACCTGAGGTCGAAAAAGAACTATTATTAAAATCGAGTACAACATCGGGGGGGTGGACCCTATTCACAGACGGCGCTTCGAACGTGAGGGGGACTGGACTAGGCATCGTTTTGAAACCGGCCACAGGTAATACAATTAGACAGTCTATCAAAACTTCTAAGTTAACTAACAAGGCTGAGTATGAGGCCATGATTGCAGGTCTCGAGCTAGCTAAGAGTTTGGGAGCAGAGGTCATCGAAGCCAAATGTGACTCCTCACTTGTGGTAAACCAAGTCAACGGAACCTTCGAGGTTCGAGACGATCAAATGCAGAGATATTTGGATAAATTACAGGTGACATTACATCAGTTTCAAGAATGGACCCTACAGCATGTACCTCGAGAGCAAAACAGCGAAGCTGATGCCCTTGCAAATTTGGGGTCATCGGTCGAAGACGATGAAATTAGCGTAGGGACTATCGTGCAACTTTCGAAGTCAGTGATCGAAGAAGGACACGCCAAAATAAACTCCACAAGTCTAACCTGAGATTGGAGGAATAAATATATCGAGTACCTAAAGAATGGAAAATTTTCGTCGAATCCTAAGGAATCGAGGACTCTACGTATGAAGGCCGCACGATTCACATTGGCCGAAGATGGAACACTATATAGAAGGATGTTCGATGGACCATTGGCAATATGTTTGGGTCCCGGAGACACCGACTACATCATACGGGAAATTCACGAGGGAACTTGCGAAAATTATTCCGGTGCCGAATCATTAGTTCACAAAGTCATCAGAGCAGGATACTACTGGGCCAGTATGGAAAAGGATACGAAGGAATTCATTCGAAAGTGCGACAAGTGTCAAAGATATGCGCCGATGATCCACCAACCCGGGGAGCAACTCCATTCGGTCCTATCCCCATGGCCGTTCATGAAATGGGGAATGGATATTGTCAGCCCTCTACCATCGGCCCCAGGTAAAGCTAAATTCATTTTATTTATGACTAACTATTTTTTCTAAATGGGTTAAAGCACAGGCCTTCAAAAAAGTCAGGGAAAAAGAAGTTATCGACTTCATCTGGGACCACATTATATGTCTATTCGGAATGTCTGCCGAGATCGTATGCGACAATGGAAAGTAATTCATCGGCAGCAAAGTAACAAAGTTTCTTGAAGACCACAAAATCAAAAGGATCTTATCAATACCATATCACCCCAGTGGGAACGGACAGGCAGAATCAACGAACAAAACCATTATTCAAAATCTAAAGAAAAGGTTGAACGACGCTAAGGGAAAATGGAGAGAAATGTTGCCCGAGGTCCTTTGGACGTATCGAACAATGCCAAAATTCAGTACGGGGTCAACACCGTTCTCTTTAGTATATAGCGCCGAAGCTCTAATCCCAGTCGAAGTGAGGGAACCTAGTGTCAGGTTTCGATATGCAACGGAAGAATCGAATCACGAGGCTATGAATACAAGTCTCGAATTACTTGATGAAAAAGGGAAAAGCGCCCTCGTTCGAATGGCCGCACAGAAGCAACGGATCGAAAGGTACTACAACCGAAGAGCCAATTTTTGACATTTTAGAATCGGGGACTTAGTACTGAGAAAGGTCACCCTCAATACCCGAGACCCAAACGAAGAAAAACTCGACCCAAATTGGGAGGGACCGTATCAGATCCTTGATATTGTCAGAAAAGGATCTTACAAACTCGACATGATGAACGACGAACAATTGTCAAATAATTGGAACGTGTCACTCCTCAAACGATATTATTGCTAAGGTATGACCTTCTCCGTTTTCATTAAAATTTTATACTAACCAATTACAGGCATTTTATCGGAGACATCAGAGCATCATTCAACATGAAGCCCTTAGGTCCGAAAGCACGCGTTGTACTCTTTTTTCCTTTGACCGATTTTTGTTCCAAACGGGTTTTTTCGGCGAGGTTTTTAATGAGGCAACCATTATTCGTGCTAACTTAGAATAATTCAACAGAATCCGAGGTTCCTTTACAATCAACCTAGAATTTTGAGGGGCATCACCCTCGGATAGCTACAAGGAAAATACTTCGTGTCAATAGGGGATCGATAGGTAAATTTTGTAGAGGACCAAACAGTCAAATGAACTATGTCCATATAGATTACTCGAGCCCTAAAATGGCAAAACATGTGCGCATGTATAATATATTGGAAGAAGTATTTTTTCCTTACCAGATGCTCTATGATTTAGAAAAATTTATACTTTACAATTTCTTACATGATCTATGGCGGAAACTGGCTCAAGGGTTGATAACAACTGAAGTTCAAACAATTCACCCGATACTCGGGGACTGTCGCCCAAAAAATCGACACGATCAATTCACTAAACCCCGAGATCGTAAGACCTTAAAAAAACAATCCTCGATTTTATAGGCCACGGCCACGGTCACCCCACTCGGGGACTGACACTTCGAACAAGTTCGAAGTATAACAAGGGAACAAGCCCAAAAGGCGAATCCCAAGTTAAAGGCTACGGCCAAATCAACACGGTTCGGAGACGTCCGATTTCCGTTATTAAACAGGCCTTCGAATATTTTCACAAACCAGTTAAAAAGGCTACCCTTGGCTAAATTTCAAATGGTCTCAATAAAATTGACTATCGAAAACCTTAATGGATACAAAGGCGTTCGAACTCTTGAACAAATCCTTTATTTTATGCAAAGGCATTACGAAACAAAGGGTCTCGATAATATTGAACCTTTAAAATCCTAATGGGTACGGAATCGTTCGAATTCTCGAGCAAATCCTTTATTTCGTGTTAAGGCACAAAAGAATTTATAAACTTTTCAAGCCGTAAAAGGGAGAAAGCCATTCTTTTTGCCATGGCCATATCGGCCTAATTCAAGAGACTAAAGGGCCAGTTTATTTTTGAGTTTGAAGAAATCATCCTCACTCAATTAAAACCTAAGGGTCACCTTATTCCGAGTTCGAGCAAGTACTCACTCGATTATAAAAACTACACTAGTTCGGTTTCGATCAAAATGCCTAAGCCTCGAACTTATGAACAAAACTTTCACAAGGCATAATAAAAATAATGACAAGTCGGGAAGGAAATAGATTTTTATATATATATATATATATATATATATATATATATATATATATATGAATATTTACAAGGTCCGATCAGGATCCTATACAAAAAATCAAAAGTGAAAAATCCTAAGGTTACAGATCTCCTCCGGGGGCAGCTACTTCTACATCGAGGTCCTCCCCACTCTCGGACCCGCTCTTGCTGCCATCATCACCATCATCATCGGAAGTGGCCAGCGCTCCAGCTTCGGCTTCATGCTCTCTAGCTTCTGCTATCTCGTTGGTAAGATCGAAACCTCGATCGTGAATCTCCTCGAGGGTTTCTCTCCGAGATTGGCATTTGGCAAGTTCAGCAATCCAATATGATCAAGTGTGAGCGGTCTCGGACGCCTCTCTCGCTTGGACTTGAGTGGCTTCGGCATCGGCCCGATAGACGGCCATGATCGCATCCGCCTCGGCCTTTGCATTTCAGCTTCAGATTTGGCCTTGGCAAGTTCGGAAGCCAACCGAGCCTCGAGCTCCTCTATTTTCCTTGCTTGAGTCGAGATCTTCTCCTTCATGCCTTGAAGTTGAGTTTCGACCGATGATAATTGGGCTCGAGCACCCTCTTTTTCTGCAGTAAAGCGGTCCATACCTTCTTTCCACCCCAAAGACTCTGCCTTTATCATGTCGACCTCCTCACAGAACTGCTCGATCTCTCGATCTTCTGCTGCAACTGTGAGATTGAAATGTTAGCCACCATTCCCGAATCGAGCCCATGAACTTTTAAGATTTTCATTACCTGCTCGATCAGGTCTGTTTGATCTTGGTGAGCCTTGGCCAACTCGGCTCGAAGATCTTTGATCTCTTCCTCTTTCTACCCACTAAGAAGTTTGAGGGCATTTCTCTCCTCCGAAAGCCCTCGGAAGTCAGCCTCATATCGGCTCAGCTCTGCCCGAGACTTGGAAAATGCCTCCTGATGAAGAGCTAAAGCCTATATGAAAAACAAAAAAATTTTAGGCAGAAAATGGAAGAATATGACATCAATGAAGGGAATCGAGACTTACCCGATTCAGGGCTCATTGAGCCCTGAAGAAAAGACCCGATGCGTCACTAGGGCCGGCAGCATCCTCGATACCTCTAAACAAATCACGGAAGGGGTCCTTTCCCTCGTGAGCTCCGTCTACCTCGAGGGTCCCCAAAGCCCAGGCTTCCCGAATCGCCCCTTCGGAAAAAGTAGGGAGAGTGGGCGAGTCTCCGATTACTATTGCCCCAAGTGAGTCACTTGGGGCGTTCTCCTCAGTTCGAAGAGCTTCAGGGCCGGTCCCTTCAAATATACCCACCATTTGTTCACTTCGGTGGGAGGCATCATCGATCCAACTGTCTTTGGGGCATCGATGGTTTTCATCGCTCGGGTCACCAGTATGGAGCCGTCATTTTCTTCATCTTCATCTTCATCCCTTAGACGTCGAACATATTCTTCGGTCAGAAGGATGATGTTCTTCCTCGGCTTATGAGCCGTCCTTGTCTTAAGTTCTGGGTCCTCGGGAGCCGAGGCCCTTTTTCTCTTATTGTCCTTCGCTGATTTCGGAACCGGGGCCGAAGTCTCTTCCTCACCAGACGGGGGCCTTATGACCGCATCTTTGCCAAGGCCTACACGCAAGAAAAATTGGTTAAGTATAAGAAAGACATTTTGATCGAATCATCAAAGACATGGGAAAGGGGCTTACCATGAGTTTTGGCCTCCCACCGGCCCTTTGATAAATCGCGCCATGAGCGCTCAACGTACGAAGAAGTCGAGGCCAGGTCCTGAACCCAGCTCTTGAGGTTAGGAATCGCACCGGGCATCCAAGCGACCACTACAGTATGGAAAAGGATATCGATAAGAAGAAGCAAAGGGGCAAAACAATAAATAAGAACTAACATTGGGATTATACTTATGCTTCTTAATCCATTTCTGAGGAAATGGCATCTTCTCGGCCGGGATTAGGTCGGAAGTTCTCACTCGAACGAACCGGCCCATCCAACCTCGGTCCTTGTCCTCGTCTATGCTCGAGAACAACACTTTGGTGGCCCGATGTTGGAGTTTTATTAACCCGCCTCGATAGAGGCGGGGCTGTATAACCTGATGAGGTGGTCGAGGGTGAAAGGCATCCCTTCGATTTTGCTCACGAAGAATCAGAGCAGAATAACAATTCGCTAAAAAGAATGATGGATTTGGCCTAGGGTTATTTGGTACTGACGACAAAAATCAACGACGACGGGGTCGAGGGGGCCCGGCGTGAAAGGGTAAGTATAAACACTTAAAAATCCTTCCATATGGGTGGTAATGTCTTCTTCCGGAGTCGGGATCACCATTTCTTTGCCTTTCCAGTTGCAGTCTTTCCTTACCTGCTTAAGGTACCCTTCAGTTATCGAGCATATGTACCTCGACACTGGCTCGCATCGACCAGGAATCAATGAGGCTTTATCAGTTTTGAAGTCAGAAGTGATAACACACCCCTCGGGAACACACTCTTCAGGTCGTGACTCCACCGGTGTTTTGTCGCCGACCGGCCGTGATGAAGAAGCATTTTCCTTTTGAGGAACAATCTTTGATGTTTTTGCCATTTTTGTATGGATTTGAAGTTAAAAATAAATGAAGATGTTAATATTCGGTGTTTTGAGAAGATGGTAGCAATAAAAATCGTGGATTTGAAGATGAAGAAGTTAGAAGATATAAAAAGCTTTGGAGATTAGGAATCTAAAAGTAAAAGTTCGAAATGGTGGAGAGAGGGGCTATTTATAAATTTCACAACGACGTTTCAATATTGGCGGTGGCCGACCATCGACTGACGCACATTTAATGCCTAGGAAACTGTACAGACGGGGCGCTTCAGTCACTTCCGTCACTTACGTCACAAGGATGACGTCATGACAGGACGATGTATAAAATCGAAGGCTCAATTCGTTTCTTGTCATTATACTCAAAAAAATGAGGGGACTATCTTTATGCGATTAAAATCGGGCCCACTCAATTTTACTGTATGACCGAGACCGGGGAGTGCATCGAAGGACGACTCCGAAGTGGATCGGATCGAGATACGAAGACAAGGTATCGAGATCGAAATTCGAGGCACCTGCCAAGATTGAGGCCAGCAGCAATCGAGACCAAACAAGACAGTCATCGAGCAATACCGAAGATAGCGTAATAACGGAAAAGCGAGTTATCCGCGACTGGTCGAAGATCATGGCAGAAATCTCGGAACGGATCGAATCAAGAACGGTTGTTTAGTTAATCATGAGATTTCCTTCTGTAATTAGAATTGTACTATATATAGAATTCATCTACTATATAAAAGGGGGTTCTAACCATTTGTAGGGCACGAAGAAAAAAATAATATAATTTTCTTTCTCGCTCACGCTCTTGTTCTTCAGCTTATCGTATTTTTATTGTCCTTGCATCCACCAGTTCGAGTTCGAGGGTATTACAACTCAAGGGCTGAGTTCTACTCAAACACTGATTTGATTTGCTTTATAATTCAATTCTGTCTTTAATCTTCATATTTATCAATTGGTATTAAGTGAAATCACGTCTCTTAAAATTCACATTATAAGTTTAATTATTATCCAATTTCGAGGGTAAACAGTATCGAATAAGGAGATTTGTTGCTTTGATTGAACTTATCTTGCCAACTGTTTCTTTCATTTGTCATGTTATAGCCAGTTCATGCTTGATGCACTATTAAATTTATCCAATATAGTCGTCTGCCAGCCAAAACAAGACAAGGAGCTCTAAAATTAGATTTTAAGGAACTTAAAATCCACTAGTCTTTGACAGTATAGTCAAAAATAATTTTCTGCACAAAAAGGAACATAACAGTAAACCAAAGAAGCACTCAAACAATATCACAACCTAAAGGGGACAAAAAGCTAAATCCCCCATGAGAAGAAAAAAGATCACATTAACAACAAAGAGTAGGATAGTACTTATTCACTATAGAAAACTGCATAACTTAAAAGAAGCCATGGCTCTCCCTCTCAAATTCTGGACATTCCTCGGCGACTTGCTGAGAGCTTAACGACAACTTCCATTCCTGGCCCAGAAGGAAAAAGACGAAAGCATTCCCTTTGACTGAGTTCCATCAGAAGATATACTCTGGCACCAACAGGGGAAATCTTGCCACCTCTGCTTCAAACGCACTACCTTTTGGATCTGCTAATCTGCAGAGAAAGAAATACAAACATGTTTTACTAGCCAGCCAAGAACAAAAGTTATCCAACTCTTCCAAATCACTGAAGTACTCTATACAGCAAAAGGCATCGCAAAGTAACAATTGATTAAATGCAAAAAGTAAATATGAAGTGATAAAATTGACAAACTATTGGACTGACATTTCCTGTTCCTTCATAGACTCAGATGTATACCAACCTGAACATCTACAAAATGGAGCTTAGAGATTCCATATACCTGTATAATGATGCACCTAGCCTTTGGGTAAAACTCAATGAAGAAGTACAATAAAAATTCTGTTGTCTTCATCTATTATTTATTCATTAAATCATTGTGACCAAGTGTTGAGGCAGAAAACAGCAGATCCGGTTTTCCTAGTTCAAATCTGACTACTGCCTTCAGTCAAATGAAAAAAAAAAATGGCCACGTTCTCTTATTTTCTTCTGTTATAAAATATAACTATTAGACGACTATATCATATGGGACATTCTCTTTTGAGAGTGAAATCTCACCACATAAAAGAATGGACAAACTCTTGTTGCAGTGGAATAAAAAGCCTTAAATATCTTTTTTTTCCTTTTATAACTGTAGTGTCTGGACCAGCTTGTGCACACCTCGACTAATTTCACAAGATACCTGCTACCTCCCACTAGCAACAGGTAACAGGTAACTCTATCCACCAAGGCTTGAATAGATGGGAAGAAATCACTTAGTGTTTTTGTCTGCGCTAGAATTTTAACATGAGACCTCAGGTTCTCAACCCACTAATATCTTGTTCAACTAATCGTATCTATCCTGCTCGGACGCTCTCTGACTATGTCGAAAGACTGGCTTTGCCCTACCACTTAAAAGCCTACCAAATGCTCACCTGATTATTTAGGTCAAAACATGTCACTCCAAGGACACATATTTGAAGCTGCTGTTTGACCACATCACTCCAGTGAATTGCCAAACTTTGAATTGCTTCAAGCAATGTTTTCTATGAAGCTAAAAACCTAGTAAGGCTGCAAAACTGTTGTTTCACTTCAAGATCAAAATAAGACCATATCGGATTAGGATCTACAAGTTGGCCCTGTAAAATGGGTGTATGCATGAAAGAACTGCAATTACCATCCACTACAGAGTACAGAGTGAATGTGAAGGTGTAATAACTAATAATAAACTCATTTCAAACGAACAGATAGAACTTCATCCTGATGGTGTAGCAATTGCAGTATGTGACATACCTCCCTGGTACAAAAGTAAAAGCTCCTTCAATTGAGCCTGGTGAAGATGACTGTGCCGTGCAACTTTCATAGACAAATTCCTCACCTGGTTGCAGTAGTGGAAACTGCAAATATGAGAAGAAGTGCAAAAAATGAGATGATCTCAGCACAAATGGAGGCTGGGGCCAATTGGTCCAATATTGCCCAATACAAATAGAAAGAAAATGCAGCAGCTCCCATAGTTAACCTTTGTATCTCTGGGAAAAAGGACTATGCATGTCGCTCAAAAAAGAGGCCACTGGTGCAACTAAAGGAGAAAACAGAAATTCAACAAGTGCGGTAAATGAGCTTAAGGAAATCTGCTTGTTCTTTCATTTTTTAACAATAAACAAACATGTTCCCTCAAAATCTACTATTTCTGTTTCTCATCTATCTTCCTTTTTTTTTGGTTGAGAAATCAAATATTATTTCAACAATATCACCACCAAGATGGGATCAAAAACTATTTACAACAAAAGAGTGTTTCCACCACCATTTCATACAAATAATCCCACCCACTACATTGTGTTCTTTTTTTCTATTACATGCTGATTTCATCTCAATTCTCAAACACTCTTTTGATTTAGTGTTGAAATTATTCAGGTTAGCTGAATATAGATCACCAACCTTGGTTTGGGTGGGGGAAGGGGGAAGGAAAAGAGACTGCTGCTGTTAATTCAAGGTTGAGTTCTTTGATATCTAAGGTAATTTTTTTTGCAAAAGTCTGACAGAAATATGAGAGTTTTGAGACGTCCAAAAAACTTTTGCGAAACTTCAGATTTTAGTCCATAAAAGTAAATAGCTGACAGCCTAAAATGCCTTTCCCTCTCTCCTTCGAATTAAATGAATAATCTAGTATTTCTCCATATCTCTTATACACATTAACCCCATAAAAGATCAACGTAAAGATACTTCACAACTGACTAGAGCACTAACATATTCATAATGAACTTAAAGAAAAAACATGAAAGAACCCAAGTTCATTCATCTCTGACGAACATGTCCCCTTCTTTCTTTTCCAAAGAAAATAAAAGCATCTTATGACACACGAGAAAGGTGCCCACGATGATTTTACTAGATAAAGCTGACAGTTGAAAGTATAAAGAACAACAGTAAGCTTCGACATTTTAATTACTAGGGATTATTTCCTCATCAAACAACTTCATTAAAATGATACCTTTCCTATCACTGCTTCTCCATTTACATCATCTACAATTCTGTTATTGCAGCGGATGATCCAACGTCTCCAATATAGCTGGCAAGAGCTGAAGGTCATTCCATTCATTTTGCATCCTTCAGGTGAAAGAGACATGCGGATAGAATAAGCAAACAAGAACTTCTCAGAATCATCTTGAAGGTTACTGAACTCTGGGACAAACACAGAAGAAGCACGAACCTGACATGATTTAACTATTAGTCTTCAGGATGAAAATTAAAACCCTAAAACAACTGACAAGAGCAATGTCTATTTGGTTTGCTTCATGGTGTCAGAACAATTACCTTTACACCATTTGTTACAGCAAGAGAACAAATTGAAGGTTCTTCTGGAAAAAGACTGATACTTCTGACTTTTCCTTCTTTACGGACTTTGATCATGCCATTTTGCAAACGGCGGCCATGTTCCTCTAGCCACAAGAGCATGGCATCTTGTTGTTGACTGCCTTTTACATCATGAACCGAACTTATCAAGACATTCGGTACACAAGGGAGCATTTCTCCATCAGTTGAGAGATTCCTAGTACCGACATAAAGTTGACCATTGGAACAGTTGAGGAAGAAAATCTTTTCATCGTAACCGCAAGAGGCTGCTACAACGACGTACTTAGATCGTTTGCCAAATCCGAGATGTCTGATAATTTCTTTAGTTTCTATTATCATCTGATGTAAAGGCAGCAAAGATACATTCACTAGATGGTCATAAAAGGAGTAGCCTCCTATGAGGCCCAACAAATTCCCAGGCGCGCTTCCACTGAACTCCTCACTTGTTAGTTCTTGACCATCACAGAATCGGTAGAGAACCCTAGTAGGAAGAGGCAACTTCACTTTTAAACTCTTCTCCAACTCCTGTATTTCTTCCTCAGATGCACCTTTACGCAATGTAGAGGAAACTTCAGGGAAATTTATTGCTAGCCAGTCTCTTAGTCCGCCCCAACATCTTTTAACTCGAGTGACCAAAGGCCATGGGTAAAGATTAAAACACTCCCGCCACGTTTGATAAGATGCCTAAGTAAACAATATAAACATGACAAGATGTCAGAAGTGTTTCAGGAATGCAAACTAATGGCGCATATGTCTGAATGCATGCAAATGCAAGCTGTGAGGGAACATTTACACAGAATGTACATTTACACAAGCAGTGCAGGGTTAATGTATTAACAAGATCAAAATAGACAAGAAGCTGTTAAAAATGGCACATCAGAGATTAGTCTCAACCTAGAATAACCGGACACTTGGATAACACGTATTGCCAGACAAATGTTTCACCTCCTCATTCTCCAACATCATAAAGTAGGTAACACATGAAAATTAATCTTACAACAACAACAACCCAGTAAAATCCCACTAGTGGGGTCTGGGGAGGGTAGTGTGTACGCAGACCTTACCCCTACCCTGGGGTAGAGAGGCTGTTTCCAAATGACCCTCGGCATCCTTCCCTCCAAGAACTCCCCACCTTGCTCTTGGGGTGACTCGAACTCACAACCTCTTGGTTGGAAGAAAAAAAAAACTGAACAGAAGCATCCCCATTTCCTTTCTTTGCAAAGCTTAAATCATAAAATCTAGTGAGCGTGCATAACAGAGCAAAATGAAATTCACAAAATAGTCTGTCTCTTTCAATCAAGAGGAGAAAAGGCAGATACTCTTATTCAATTGTATTTCTCAAATTTTCTACTTTGCATAGAAGAACATAAAAAAAGGCAAACATTGTATCACTTGTCCAAATACTGAGCCTACATTTGATGTAGAGGTCTAGATTACTTTTCTTCTTTTATAGATTGCAGATAGATCAGGTATACATTATTCCTGCAATGTTTTATGAGTAGAAATGGAGAAATACTATTCTTGTGTAATATTCAGCATTTGGTTGAGCATAGATGCATATTATAATATGAGGATAGAGTTGATAGTTGTTGATAATCTAAAAGCAAAGGGAGAAACAATGTTTAAGCATCCGTTGGAGCAATGTAATAGCAGCACAAGGCGTTCATATTAACAAAAAAACTAACTCAGTAAGAGAATTTAGTTTAAAAAGTTTCTATCTTGAAAACATTTTAACACTACCAAACACCTAAGAATACGAAGTACATTATAACATACAATCAAACCCAAGTTAGAAGTTAATTTGCTTTAATCCAATCCCTATTCCACGATCTTTTGTGTTCTCAATCATCACATTTAAAGATGTTTACAATGAATTGCTCTTCTAAGTTTTTCCTTTGTTTATGTTTTTCTTGTGGGGTTCTTTATTTTTATTGATATAAACTAGTACTCCCTCCGTCCCAATTTACCCTTAAATGAATTAATTTAAGGCCACACAAATAACATTGGTTTATTTTAGATCAAAAGTTTCAAAAGTCTTGTTTTCTTTCTTAAACTCCATGTCGAGTCAAACACCGCCACATAAATTGGGATAGAGGGAGTACAACGAAATTATTAGCTCAAGGAAGAAACAATCAACAATCACTACAAAAGAATGCTTCAATCACTTGTAATTATGTTACTCCCTATATCCCTGTACCAGTACTAATTTCAAATAACAAATATTAAGATACGTCTAAATTCACACCAAATATCAAATATTTCATTTTTTAGGACTAAAAGATTACTACTTTAGAATAAAACCTCAGTTAAATGCGTAAAATTGAGCAGCTATACCTTGAAAGAAGGCATGGGATTGTCAAGTGGGTCAAGCGGGGAAGAAAGGTCAAGATCATCAGCACAAAATCTGGACCAAAGCAAATCATCAGAAGCCCAATTCCTAAACCTCTTACTAACACAAGCTACTGATGCAGCATCTTGAGGTGCTAATTTGGATATGATTATATGCATCGTTAACCCACCCAAGCTTTCTAGATCCATCTTTTTCTCCTCCGTAATCCGCCGCCGGAGATTATTACAGCACCGCCACTGAAAGATAATACAGAACCGCTGCTTTGCTATTGCACTTACGTAGAGCTCTTTTGTCGGAATTAAAGCGATCGTTGCTTTGTCATATGCTATATGTTAGGTTGGAATAGAAAATGAAAGGGGGTCAATTAATAAATAATCATTTCAGTGAAAAACGATTTACAATAATTATCTCACATTTTTCTTTTTCTTTTTTTGAGAAGGATCTTACTTTTCTTTATTCGTAAAATAATGTGAAAAAAAATTAAAAATTTAAGTTTAATGAATTTAACTATTAATTATTTTTTAATATTGACACATTATATTTTAAAATTAGAAATTTAAATTTAATATATTTTGTAATTGTTATATATAAATATATAAAATTAATATTCCATATTAAAAGTATTGGACATTTTCCCCTTAAAACCAGTGATTATTCTCTTTTGTCCAGCTTGGTAGTCTTGCTAGTTAGTATACCGACTATTCTATTTTGTCCGTTTGCCGTCCCATCCCCTACTTCTTCCACGTGTTCAAAGTTCAAAGACACAACTCATTTCATCAAAATAATACTTCTATCTATAAGAAAATTGGAACAAGTCAATAATCAGTGTTCAGTTGAGAGGGACAGTTAAAAGTGACTAATCAGGTACTACTACAAAATAAGAAAGAAGTATCCCGACTTGACCGAGACAAAATCGAAATATCACCATTACTTTTACTTTTTTAGGCGACGTACGCGAGCAAATAATTTTTGATTATATTTTAATTTTTATTATTTTTTATTATGTAATATTTTTCAAATTTTAATATATATTTTTTAGCTTTGTTACACTTATATATATATAGGGTGAAAATTAATAATAATTTAAGAGTTCACTTATTACTATTAGTATTATTTTTATTTTTATCTTTATTTTAAAATAAAATAAATTAAAAAATCAAAAAAAAAATTAAATATTTTTTTAAAAAATTGGATGGAAATAAAAACAAAAATAGGAAAAGTAGAAATATAGAATTAAAAAAGTAAAAGTAAAAGTAGGTGAAAATTGTTTAATAAAAAAAGTAAAAAAAAGTGAAAAATTTTAAAAAAAATAAAAGTAAAAGAATGTGAAAATTTAAAAAAATAAAAAGTAAATAAAAGTTAGAATTAAAAAATAAAAGTAAAGGTAGCTGAAAATTTTAGAAAAAAGTAAAAGTAAGTAAAAATTAAAAAAAAGAAAAAAAAATTTTATTCGTGTCATTCTTTCGAAAAAACAAGCAGCTTCACCCCCCAAAGCCACCAGCCCTTGACCACTTTTGAACCATCATTAACCCCGAGAAAA